>NC_036872.1:14452800-14465363 GCF_002910315.2 Salvelinus sp. IW2-2015
CCGAGGATGGTGCCTCTTCCTGTTCGGGCGGCGCTCGGCGGTCGTCGTCACCGGCCTACTAGCTGCCATCGATTCTTTTCTTTTTGTTTCTGTTAGTTTGGGCTGATTGGGTGCACCTGTTTTGAGTTTAGTTTGGTGGGTAGGCTATTTAAGGGCAGGTAGCCCGCTGGCTGTTGTGCGGGCTTGTATTCTGTTATGTTGGTGTTGGATTTGTATGTGGATTTTGTTATTTTCTCGAAACAGTTTAGTCCGATGTTTTTGGTCTCATCTTTTCATGCGCCCGTGTGTTTTAGGGCATGATCGTTTTCCCTGTGTATTGGAAATATAAATCCACGTTTCTTGAAACCTGCTCTCTGCGCTTGACTTCATCCACCCAGTTCTCCTAGCAGCTCTGACAATAAGAACATCCAATAGTCAAAGGTATATGAAATATAAATCGTATAGAGAGAAATAGTCCTATAATTCCTATAATAACTACAACCTAAAACTTCTTACCTGGGAATATTGAAGACTCATGATAAAAGGAACCACCAGCTTTCATATGTTCTGTCATGACGTTGCCCTCTTTGGGTACAGCGAGCACCATCCCCCTCTCTCTGTCTCCTACACTCGGGCTGCTGCGACCTCAGGTCGTAAATTCCTGGAGGAGATTATCTCCTCATGGCCACAGTATAGAGACAGAGGGAGTTTTCATAGAGAGAACAAAGGAATTTCTTCCACCTCACAGAACTTGAGGTCCGAACAACATTTATGTTCTGGAGAAGGTATAAAAGATCGGTGAAGAATCCAGCTACAAACTGGTCCGTTTGGTACAATTTTGTGAAACTCATGGGAGACAATACGGCCACATTACCATAACGCTGTTTATATAATAGCCTCAGTAATGAGGCTTACATCTAATTGTTGTATAAGATGAATGAGTGAGGATGATGCTGTTTGTGAAATTGTGTAATGTGCTTTTGGACTGTTTAATGAAGGAAACTCCAATTCCCTTTTGGAGTTTAACTAAATCAGAGAACTGCCCATGAGCACAGTTAAGGTCGGGCATCCTGGGACAGGCCCTTTTCTGCTCTTCCGAATAAAACACCCACCCGCGTTTTCTATCACCAGACAAGCTTACCTCGATAACGAGAGGGCCAAGGTTTGAGAGGAGACCATAAACCTAAGGTTTGAGTAGATGGCTGAATCTTTTAACCACACCACGTGGTTAAACTCTTAGACTATCGATACCGACAGAATAAGAACAAGTCTTTGATATTAATTACTAGTCTGCAGCTAGGAATTCGGTATCATTTAACGCAAAGACCGACAACCGCCGAAACATCTATTCTATAACGACATGAATGAATGTCACTCTGAACTATTCATTCTAACCACGACAGAGACAGAGAGAGGGCGGACAAACTCTCCAACAGAAACATACTTTTCAACAGAGATCCCGACAACACACTGAGCGTAAATATATTGATTGATTGCAATTATTCCCGAATGAGTGAGCGTTCATGTGCAAAGGATTAGCATTTCAATTGTTATAATTATCAACTTTGTAGTGATCAGTTATTCAAATATCTGAAAGTTATATTAGGAAAATTTTATAATCTGAATATTTTCCTTGGTGCCCCTACTTCCTAGTTAATTACAGTTACATGATTAATCAGTTTAATCGCGTAATAATAATTACAGAGAGTTATTTGATAAATAAGTCTTCAGTTTAATGATGCCAAAGACACGACAGTTCTCATGTTCTGAGCAAGGAATTTAAACGTTAGCTTTTTTACATGGCACATATTGCACTTTTACTTTCTTCTCCAACACTTTGTTTTTGCATTATTTAAACCAAATTGAACATGTTTCATTATTTATTTGAGGCTAAATTGATTTTATTGATGTATTATATTAAGTTAAAATAAGTGTTCATTCAGTATTGTTATTGTCATTATTACAAATAAACAAAGAATTCGGCCAAATAATCGGTATCGGCTTTTTTTGGTCCTCCAATAATCGGTATCGGTATCGGCGTTGAAAAATCATAATCGGTCGACCTCTAGTAGACACCTGAATAAGATCCAGGAAAAGGTGGAGGCAGGGAGGTCCTCAGGCCGAGAGAGAAGGGAGGAAACTGTAGTCACAAGGCTGAGACTGGGACACACCAGGCTCAATAGTACAATGAAATTGGTGGGGAAACATTCAACTAGAAGGTGTGATCATTGTAAGGAGGAGATGGAGACAGTGGAACATGTTATATTTCAGTGCCAGAAATATGTGAGGGAAATGGAGCGATTGTTATTAGATTTGAGGAGTAATGGGGTTGAAGAGCCATGATTAAGTGAACTTCTGGGGAAATCTTCAGGGGATGTAGTATTTAATTATGCATTTCGTTTCCTTAGGGAGACGAGATTATTCGGTAGTATTTAGACCTTCACTGCTTCTGGTCCACACTCCAATCCAGTTGGTGGCGGTAATGCACCTTAACGTTGGTTGCCAACCACCATATAAAATCCACAAAAGGCCATGGCTGCATTCCAAACACTTAAAAGACACACCCTCTCCCCTCAGATTAAGTGGACACTTCTGAGGATGTTTGACGAGTTTACACTTGCAGGGCAAGGGAGGAATTAATTAATTTTAAAATGGACCTCCCTTTCCCGGAAATTCGTCACTCATTAGGTCGGAGCTCGGGGCGGCAGGTAGCCTAGTGGTTAAAGCGTTGGGCCAGTAATGGAAAGGTTGCTAGATCGAATCCCTGAGCTGATCTTAACTGACTTGCCTGGTTAAATAAAAATAAAATAAAAAATAATTTGGCCCACAGGTGTGTTTTCAGTCATCATGGAGCCACCAGTAGCTATTGTGTGTGCTTTATATGTGCTACTGTCAATTATGATTGCATGTCTAATTAAATTAACTATATATTTATTGTAATGAAACAGCAGGGAGCAGGTCTCGAACACATGACCTTCTAGCCCGATGTCTGGCGCGCTATCGACTGTGCAGCAAAAGCATGCTCGTCGATTTCCGTGCTTACAGAGTCGATTTCCGTGCTTATAAACCCAGGGTCATTACACTCCTTTCAAGGAGCGCGTCCTCGCGCCTCTACGTCTTACGCTCACCGGCCAAGCACACGCACTGTCGTGGATGCAAGGTCCGATCACTTCTGACACCAATGTAATGAAACAGCAGGGAGCAGGTCTCGAACCCTCGACCTTCTACCCCTTGGTCCGGCGCGCTATCGACTGTGCCGCAAAAGCATGCTCATGCGGCAGAGTCGATTTCCGCGCTTATAAACCCAGAGTCGTTACACTATTCATATATATACGCCTTCTGTATGATAGCTAACTAATGGATGGTAGCTAACTAATGGATGGAACTAGATGGAACTTTTGAATAAATACGTTTTATTTCTACAATTTCCAAAAGCTAACCAAACAAAAACATAATTACTTTGACGAGATGTTTGTGCATTTGTAGCACAATTTATAACTTATTTACATTCGTTTTTACTTGTATGTTGACTTCTCCATATTGAAGTAGAGTTTCTGGCAGACTTTTCTTTGTGGATGTACAATCATCGCGAATTGAATTATGGGGCGTTTCAGGCGCCGAGTGAACAGAATTGTACACTCGCAAACTCTATCAATAACGAGGGCTGGGGGGCTTACGTTGCGAAGTTCCCTTGTTTGGTTAATCATTTCGACCAACGCAGGGATTCCCCCAAGGTCATAAAGCAGGGTAAGTGGAGCCCAGATCAACCCTAATGGCCTCATAGACTGCCGGTCCGTGATTGGTCTGTGTAGCTAAGCGGGTAGCTAAGCAGTAGCCAACCAGCAGAGCTCGTGACTTCACGCCACAGACCGGACACTGGGGCTTGAGTCTAACATAATACCTGTACGCCCACGAACACACTGTTGAGTTCAGCCTCAGTTTGAAACTCTTGCCAAAGTGTTAGAAGGGGAATATTAACATTTACTGTTGTTGATACAAATGTTTAAATTCCATGCATTATGGCAACGATGTCTTACTCTTGACAACTTTTCATTCTAATGATATGAGAACCCTTTTCACAATGAGGTACAGACACTGATAATTTCTTATTTAACTTGCTGCAAGAAATATAGGGATGTAAAAAGACTCCAAATCCACCAACATACAGTTGACTATTCTTATAATTCCTTATCTTTAGCCATCAGGGGGCACTAGAATTCCACCCCTTTCGCTTTAACAGTAGGTGTTCATAACAACAAGGGTTCAGCCTCATTTACCTAATGCTAATTTATAGATGCGCCAATCACAGATGGAGAGCATCATGTCTACCATGCCCATCATATTCTTTTTGCTGTCACTTACAAAATCATGCACCTTTGATATCCCGCTCATGAGTATCCCTGTATTCATGAATAAACAGAATATTCCAAATTTAAATTAATATGGGTTAATAGGAATAGTAACTGAAATGTGGATATGTTTCTTGCAGTGAAATTATACAACACATGTCAATTTTGTTTCGGGAACAGGAGTGGAGAAATATGATTTCTTTCTTTCAGCATCTCTTGTCAAAATTCAATGCTTGTGTTATGTGTTATCTTTTACACTTTTAAGCAAGCAGCCAGTATTTCAACCACACAACATATGCACCCAAGACGAATTGAAGTGTTATCATAAACATGTTTTCTCAGCTTTTAATTTCCTTAAAATCGGTTAAACTGATGACATTCAGACATTTTGCACTGGACCAAACATAATCACACAACACCCATGATATGCGAAACTGAGCTTGCACAGACTGTAAATAAGATAAGATATTTACATATCCTGTTTTAGATCACCATAACCCAGGCATCTGATCTGGGTTTCTTATATCCGGGATACAATCTTTTAGGGTTATTGTAAACTGGATATGATGTTTATATGTGTCAACTCAAACAGAATAATTGAGTATCCAGAATAATAACAGGATATTGGTGTTCATGTCAATGTGGTCATTGATGGCATAGAGCAAGTGCGAGTGTACCCATAGAGCAAAGCAAAAGTAAAAGCAGGAAGAGTAACCATCAATATGTGCTGTGATTTGATTCAACTCAACTGACATTACAAAAAATACATTCCATTGCATGAGCCACAATAACTGGAGAAAAGTTACATTCGTGAGCATCTTTAAATTAATGGGTACAAACACTTTTAAAATGCCCCATGTACATTGTGAGAGCCTCAAATAAGTTATGTATGTTCTGGAATAACACAAACTATAGCCAACTAATCACTATAATTAGCAGCATGTACAGTAGTGGCTGTTTGTTTACACCATCCTCTTATCATCTCTTTCTTACGCTAGATTTAGAATCACATGAAATCGTCATGGTCTCCTGCTTAATTTACTGGACGAGACGTGCTCTGGCCGGATTGAGTAGTGACAGATGATGACTTTAGTGCCCCAAAGGGGTTGCGCACAAGGCAGTCGGTGATCTGTGAACACACATGGAACATTTCAGCGCAGTCAGTCCCAACGATGGTCAAAGTTGGGTAAATGTCTGAGAGCTGATGCAAGGACTTCAAAATGAATCAGATGGAGTTGCTGTATAAAATAATCGTATTCGGTATGGCGGTATAAGGGATAAAATAAAAAATAAAAGCACATCGAAACTTGGCTGATCGCAATCTGATCAACGGGACGGGACGTCTCCAAGTTCGTTAAGCAAAACCTTTCCACCATCGAGACAGTTTCTGATAGCTCAATGTATAGTTTATGTGACGCACGCAGTGCACAAGACAAGGCTGTATTCTTACAGGTGCTATTTTGTAGCCTACACTAGTCAAGCTACTCTTCTTGGGTTGTTGAAACTCACGAAACTCCGAGACTGGAAGTTACATGGAATAAAGTGACAGCCAAAATGAGCATTTACTCTCATATCTGGAGGTTATTACAGATATTCCTAGCGACGATCGTCACAGTTGTCACCCAAGGTATGTGCCTTTTATTGTAAGTGAAAACTAGCCTGAGTGATTTTCTGCATATACCTATATTAATTTAGATTATATTTTGCTCTATTCCATGGATGTTTTTGATTGGTATAGCCTAAATGTAGTTATAGACTCTTTATGGTGTTGTTCGAATAGTCTAGACGTGTATTCTAGTTTATTTCCTATAAAATAATATCAAACTAGTAGCCTTTTAATAATGTTTGTTTTGTCTCTTTATAATATAATTACGATCGAGATGTTGATGACACAACCTAGACCAGCATTTCCCAAACTCGGTCCTGGGGACCCCAAGGCGTTCACGTCTTGGTTTTTGCCTCAACACTACCCAGCTGACTCAAAATATCAAAGCTTGATGATGAGTTGATTATTTGAATCAGCTGTGTAGTGCTATGGCAAATACCAAAACGTGCACCCCTTTGGGTCCCCTGGACCGAGTTTGAGAAACGCTGAAATAGCCACTGTTACCCGTGTGGTTCAAAATGTATTTAACTTATAGTTTCCTTTGAAATTATATACCATACTTGTATGTCTACAATTGACATACACACTGACCAAGCCATCAGTCAAATGGCCTACCAAAATACATTAGGCCAAAGAGGTCCACTTTAGCCTAATTAGGCCTACTCCAAAGAGCATGGTAAACAAAGTTTTTTTTAATTTGTGGTTGATCTTATTGATTTGTGCTGATGTAACATTGCTGATGTGAATTTAGTTTTTTGCAAACCTCTATTTCTGTCTGGCGTTATGGCGGCGCCAAATACATGCTCTGGCAATTTCGACTTGCCAGCACTCTGCTATTTTCCAACGGTGTCGCCAGGGTCGGTAATTTGCCTGTTTTATATAAACTCAATAGCGCTAGGTTGGAAAGATGTGTCCTTAAAAACATGCGCCAATGTGCCAATTTCACGCAGCGCTACTCGTGATATTTAAACTGGTTTTAGCAGTAATGCAATTGGTTATGCCATGGATTTTGCCAGCAGAGGAGCACAATAGCCTAATCAGTAGCATATAACCAATGTTTTATTAAAATATAATTAACAGCAAAACAGTCAACAGACATTCTCGTTTTTTCTTTATGTTGGACGTAATTATTTGTCCATGCAGCTTCTGTGCAAAGTTTGGACTCATTAGGCTTATCTGTGATGCACATTGAATGAAAGGTGTCAGTGACTGTAGGAAGGCTTTTTAGGAACATAAACTTATAACAATAGACTGCTTATTGTTTTTCCTTTTATCATAACAAAAATGCATCTTCTGTGTTGATATGTAGCACCCAACAGTAAAATCGCGGGAATTCCGATCCCTGGCCTTGGTGCTGAATCCTCTTGTAGTTTAGGCTATTTATTTGCCTGTTCATTTGTTTATCTTTCACGTGGCAAAGTCCAAAGTCACTAACAGGCCATATCAGGCGATGGTACTGTAAGCTAATCTTATTATAATGTTTGGCCAATGTCCAATTGTCCATGGCTCTAACATGCAGTGCATTTTCGAAATGTGAATGCTATGTGTGTAGCCGAATATTTTCATGTTGAAGCCAATTGCTTCTCTGTTGAAGCCTGACACACCCCTGAACCTTTACCACCAGCACTAAGATTTACTATTGCGTTAAGTAGCGCTAAGATTTACTATTGTGTTAATTAGGGCTTAAGATTTACCATTATGTTAGGTTTGTTAAAATAGAGCCCTATAGTATGTGTAGGATGTACTGTGTACCGGTACCTCTGTTACATTGGAGTATCACCAGTTTATGCACTTTAAATCATATAAAATGTTATTTGTCACATGCTTCATAAACAACAGGTGTAGACTAACAGTGAAATTCTTACTTATTGCCCTTCCTAACAATGCAGAGAAAACAATTGAATAATAATGGGACAATAACATGAGAAATAAAGACACAATGAGTAAAGATACCGTGGCTATATATATGGGGTACCAGTACAGAGTCAATGTGCAGGGGTTACGAGGTAATTGAGGTGTATATGTACATATATAGGTAGGGGTAAAGTGATGAGGCAACAGGATAGATAATAAGCAGTAGCAGCATATGTGATAATTCAAACGAGTTAGTGCAAGGGAGAGGCAATGCAGATAGTCCAGGTAGCTATTTGATTAACTATTTAGCAAGTTCCACTCATGAAATGGACACACATGAAACATTTATATTGCTTTCATTCCCCAAGTTTAGTGACAGTGTCCAGCAGAGCTAGTCCAGAACTCATCATTGTGCTCATTCACATCACCTCAGTATTGAAATGGACAAGACCCTGTGGACTTTAATTACAAACCCAGCAATATTCCACATCACAAAGGCATTTGCTAAAAAGCTTTTAACTGCCTCAAAGACTGCTATTTCCAGGCGATGTGGCCCTCCTGAATTATAATAAACAGACTGGATAAAGAGATAATAAAAAGGGAGAAATCCTGATAAAACAGATTTTTAAAAGCAGCTTTAAGAGTCTCATTGGATATAGCAATCTCTACCAATCCCACACAGGCCTAAGCATCTCCCTCCCTCCCTCCCCTCCCTTTCTGTACAAATCTGATCAGTGCTCTATCTCGTTTGTATGTTTATGTAGCAGTTGCAGGGACATAGGGTCTTTTCAAGAGTAAACCACCATTTCTATTAGGAGAGCTTTGTCCCTGAAATGCTTAGGTCATGCCTGACCTTTCCCCTGGGGAGAGGACACTGCCATTATGGAAGTAAACAACATCTTGACCTAAACACAGGCTCTCTTCACCACTTCATGTGGAATAAGTGAGATATCTGTGTCATGGCTCCGTCAAGTCGTTGGAAATCAGATCACTTACAGGCTGTTCTGCATATATGGAAATGGCAGGTAGCCTAGCGGTTAAGAGTGTTGGACCAGTAACTGAAAGGTTGCTGGTTCAAATCCCCAAACTGACTAGGTGAAAAACCTGTTTGTGCTCTTGAGCATGGCACTTAACCATAATTGCTACTGTAAGTCGCTTTGGATAAGAGTGTCTGCTAAATTACTGAATTGTATTTTAGCACATTAGAATGCATGGGGGACACTTATCTGCATACAAACATGATATTATTGCAGAAGAAAAGGAACAGGCAAACTGTTACTGGTCATTCAAACGCCATGCATCATAGGCCAGGTTTGTTTTAGTGTGTGGTCAACCCAAATCAGTGGGTTCCATCAAGACAAACTCAAATTGAATAGCTTGTCAGAGCGTGATAGATAATTCTGTATTAAAAGAGACAATGTATTGTATGCTAGTTGGTCTCAATATAATGCTGACAATAGCATACAATGACAGCATGGGTAATGTTTTGTTTCCTAGTAACAACCAATAGCCTACTGTAATAGCACAGTACTGTAAGTAAAGATAGCTTGTACTCATGACTGAGCAGTACTGTGCTGTCCAGAAATTGATCAGCTGACAGCTTTACCTCTACTGGGAACAATGCCAAGCAGACCTAAAGACACTTATAGCCATGTCATTAATTAGCTTTTGCCTTAGTCTCCTCACTTTTTTTTAATCAACCTTATATGTTTCACTGTGTCCAGTGATGCTAATGGTACTGTGGTACTGTTTTTACCCCCAACATTAGAACATAGGGCCCTATGTAGTCCTGTCGGGCTCCCTGTTCCTAGCATTCAAGTAGTGACTTATTCTGAGAAAAGAGACACATTATGTTTAAAGGTTGCCTTAGTCTTACTTCATCAGTTCTGAAAATCTCTCTCTCTCTGCTTTTACATATCTAATATATTATATTTAAATTGTTATTACTATTGCTTAATGCAAGTGCTTATTCCCTAAAGATAGACACCCACTGTACAAATCTAACCTATTCACAGATATTTTCATTTGGAATCAACTAGAGAATTTGGAAAATAGATTTGATTAACAGCATATCATTTTGCACTCGGTATATGGATTCAGTTGTGCATTGTTTTTCCTTTTGCATTTGAAGAGCAAAGCAGTTGATCCTTGTAAGAACGAAAACAACTATGTCAATGGAGACATTAGAGAAGTGCTTTTCTGTAGGCCAGAATAGATATTGTTTAGGTGGACAGGGAAAAAGAAAAGTGAAAGGTCTCAGTCTCCAAGTTGAGTGATTGGCGCAGCTCTGTGCTGAAACAGCTGGTGGAGGGATTTGGCATTGTGTTTATCAGCTGGATGCAATGCTTTCATAATGGGTAGTGAGGATGGATGTACAGTATAGGCACAGCATATACACTATATATACAGAAGTATGTGGACACCACTTCAAATTAGTGGATTCGTCTATTTCAGCCACACCCGTTGCTGACAGGTGTATACTGTAAAATCGAGCACACAGCCATGCAATCTCCATAGTCAAACATTGGCAGTAGAATGAAGTGCTCAGTGACTTTCAACGTGGCACCGTCATAGGATGCCACCTTTCCAATTTCTGCCCTGTTAGAGCTTCCCCGGTCAACTGTAAGTGCTGTTATTGTGAACTGGAAACGTCTAGGAGCAACAATGGCTCAGCCACGAAGTGGTAAGCCACACAAACTCACAGAACGGGACCGACGAGTGCAGAAGCGCGTAGAGCGTAAAAAACGTCTGTCCTCGGTTGGAACACTCACTACCGAGTTCCAAACTGCGTCTGGAAGCAACGTCAGCACAATAACTTTTCGTCGGGAGCTTCATGAAATGGGTTTCCATGGCTGAGTTGCCGCACACAAGCCTAAGATCACCATGCGCAATGCCAAGCGTTGGCTGGAGTGGTGTAAAGCTCATCGCCATTGGTTTCTGGAGCAGTAGAAATGCATTCTCTGGAGTGATGAATCACACTTCACCGTCTGGCAGTCTTACGGACGAATATGGGTTTGGTGGATGCCAGGAGAATGCTACCTGCTCGAATGCATAGTGCAAAATGTAAAGTTTGGTGGAGGAGGAATAATGGTCTGGACTGTTTTTCTTGGTTTGGGCCAGGCCCCTTAGTTCCAGTGAATGGAAATCTTAATGCCACCGCATACAATGACATTCTAGAAGATTCTGTGCTTCCAACTTTGTGGCAACAATTTGGAGAAGGCTCTTTCATGTTTCAAATGTTTTATTTAACTAGGCAAGTCAGTTAAGAACAAATTCTTATTTACAATGACGGCCTACCCTGGCCAAACCCTCATGACACTGGGCCAATTGTGCTCCACCCTATGGGAAGAAGAACAGTTGCAGCACATCTCCCTCCTGCAAAGATGCAGAAGCAGAAAAGGCCCAGTGAGTGCTTATTCACAGCGGTGGGAGATGTTGCCAGCTCTGGTATTAAACAGCACATCTGCCAGTAGCCACTGGTGGAGACAGCCCAAGCCCAGGCCCCAGACCCAGCCTTCTCCTACAGAAAAAGATTGAGACACGTCTGTGTGAGAGAAGAAAATAAATCAATTTGTGTTTCTCTTTGGGTTGTCGCTACGTAGACATGGCTCCGTTATGTTTCCCTGACTTTGTAAAGCTTTCCAACGAGTCCACAGCCTCAGTACGATGGCTGCTCAGCGATAAAAGCAGGCGAAGGAGGGATGATGTCACACGCCACAGACCATGAGGGACAAGACCAAGTTAAATTTACGAAAAGCTCCAAGCCCTCCTTATCAGGATAAGGTAAGACCCAGATGCAGACCGTGTCAAAGTAACAATGTTTATTACAGCAACAGAAGCAAAGGTACAGGACGGCAGGCAGGCAGGCTCAGGGGCAGGCAGAGTGGTCAGGCTGGCGGGTTCAGGGTCAGGACAGGCAAGGGTCAAAAACCAGGAGGACGAGAAAAACAGAGCCTGGGAAAAGACCGGCGCTGACAGGACAGACGCTGGTAAACTTGACAAACAAGACGAACTGGCAACAGACAAACAGAGAACACAGGTATAAATACACAGGGGATAATGGTGAAGAGGGGGATGGAAACAATCACAAAGACCGGTGAAACAGATCAGGGCGTGACACTCCTCCTCCTCAGGAAAAAAGCCATCAACAATCCATTGACAGATGTGCCGTTCTCTTTTGTCATAATTTGACAAATGGAACTAAAACATGTGTCTCTACAGATGCAGATCATTATGTCTGTAATCTTAGTCAACTCTGTGGTAAGCACAAGTTTATGACAGTTATGGGATCAAGAATAGTTGTCAAGAGGGACATTGTTGATGATATCTACAAATAGTTGACTTGTCACTGGGGTATGTGATGCATGCATTGTGTATTCTTAGTTTGACATAGTTCATGATGAATAGAATCACATTACATTGCAGGGCTCATAGGCTAGTCTTTCAATGAGGTTGTCCTCTTGGCAGAACCGAAAATGTGCCCATTTTTCATGAACAAGCATCTGACTTTATTCTGCAATGCAAGCTATAGGCCTACCCTTAAGAGGATAATAGACTTGGTTTCATTATTTTTGAACAGACAGTTTATTAACTGGCAGTTTTGAGATAATATCCGGTAATGAGCTCATACCAGGCAGTTGGTGCTTTGCTCTCTCTCTCTCTCTCACTCTCTCTCTCTCTCTCTCACTCTCACTCTCACTCTCACTCTCACTCTCACTCTCACTCTCACTCTCACTCTCACTCTCACTCTCACTCTCACTCTCACTCTCACTCTC
>NC_036872.1:14465386-14706346 GCF_002910315.2 Salvelinus sp. IW2-2015
CACTCTCACTCTCACTCTCACTCTCACTCTCACTCTCACTCTCACTCACACTCACACTCACACACACCAAGTAGGCCAATTAGCCTCCCATTGACAGTGCAGCCTCAGGTCAGCTGCCATAATCTGTGTAATCTATCAAAATGGCCGCAAAATGAGAGTGGATGCTGGCCTGCGGACCTGTGCACAGTTCACTTCCAGAGAGACAGACATGCCGCAACCCTCATGCTTTTAGGCCAGATCAAAGGGCTCTCATACTGTTGTCTCTTTCGACATCCTCACGCTACTCCAAACACCCAAAATTACAATTCTGCCCTGTGTGGGAAACAAATGCAATAACATACAGAAAACAAAGGCAATAACTATACTGAACAAAAATATAAACACAACATGTAAAGTGTTGGTCCTGTGTTTCATGATCTGAAATAAAATATTGCCAAATTTGTTTACATTCCTGTTAGTGAACATTTCACCTTTGCCAAGATAACCCATCCACCTGACAGGTGTGGCATATCAAGAAGCTGATTAAACAGCATGCTCATTACACAGGTGCACCTTGTGCTGGGAACAATAAAAGGCCACTCTAAAATGTGCCGTTTTGTCACACAATACAATGCCACAGGTGTCTCCAACGTCGTTTTAGAGAATTTGGCAGTACATCCAACCAGCCTCACATCCGCAGATCACTTGTAACCACGACAGCCCAGGACCCCTACATCCCGCTCCTATATCTATGGGATTGTTTGAGACCAGCCACCCGGACAGCAGATGAAACTGAGGAGTATTTCTGTCTGTAATAAAACCCATTCTGATTGGCTGCTCCCCTGCCCAGTCATGTGAAATACATAGATTCGGGCTTAATTTATTTATTTCAATTGACTAATTTCCTTATATGAACTGTAACTCAGTAAAATCGTTGAAGTTGTTGCATATTGCGTTTGTATTTTTGTTCAATATAATTTGTTCTGTTTTCACGTCATCAGATCATGTAGATGTTATTGCTTGCTACTTTGCCATTTTGTTTTACGTTAATGGTTTGAGCTAAAATCACATTGATAATGGGATTGACTTGATCTAGATGATGGATGATATAATGGCAATGGAGTCTGTTCTGATGCTGTCCCACCAGTGTGCCGGGCCACTGCATCACATAGTAATAACCTTAAGCTGCTCCTGCTATAATTTGTAATATAAAGGCCCTATTGTCTACTGTGTCACGGGAATTCGAAGATTAAGAAAAAAGGTCAGTGCTAGCCCTTTCACTTTAATGAAGAGGTCACATCCAGTTGATCTGCTTGCCTCAAGTCTAGTTCCTGGACTTTTCTGGATGGTTTCTTTTTAGTATTTCCTTTTGAACCAATATTTTTATAGGATATTTTTGCATTCAAATTAATAATGATAAAGACCAGGAATTATTCCTGACCTCTTGATATAACCAAGAAACAATGGACCATGTTATAGAACTCCTGACCCTGATCATGAAGGGGTGTTGGATAGAGTATAGAAGCAGGACAGTAGCCAGAAGGTTGTGAGTTCCAAGGCGTAGGCTATTAGGAGAGGCTAAGGGTCTAGTAACTCACTAGTCCATCCAAAATGATAAACATGAATTTCCTCTACATGTCTTCAAAACAACACTGTCTGTTAACCTGGGGTAATGTTTTGTATCTTGCTTTCCCACAGAGTTGGACAGTCAGGAGATGTCAGACAACACCAAGAGCTCTCTGCCATTTCCCGTGTTCCTTCCAGTCAACTACCAGGTGCGAGATGCAGATTGCTTCTTCCTCAAGGAGACCGGTCAGGACATCATGAGGAACTCCAGCCTGCAGACACAGACACAGCCATTTGTCATCCTGAGAGCCAGCCGGCCGCCTGTTGTCAACGTCAGCTATGGGCCCCTGTCCAAAGAGCAGCCTGTCCCTCTAGACCTGATCCAGTCTGTGCAGCTGTTCCGGGCCCCGGGGGTATTCACCTATAACTGGAAGGTTCAGTTCTTTGTGCTGACCCCCCAGGTTTACTCCTCCATGCCCAAGGTGCAGGTGTTGTTCTATGTGGCTGGGAGGGACTGGGACAGGGGAGAAGAGGGGTTAAATGATGAGTTACCCTGTGTGATGTTGTTTGCCTTCTGGCAGACCCAGGAGGTAAGGGGCTCCTGTGCCCTTGGAGGTCAGAGGGGCACCTGCATGGCTGAGCTGGAGCCTGTAGCCAACTGGTTTAGTCCCGCAGCAGAGAGCTCTAGCCGGGAGAAGCTGTACCTAACAGAGGGCAACACAGTAGAGCTGTACTACCAGGCCCGGCCCAGTGCCTACGGGAAGTGCAGGGAGTGGGATGGGGGCCGCTGGGGTAGCTCAGAGCAGCAGCAGCAGGCTGAGTACGTCCCTGTTACTCCAATGCAGAGAATCGGCAGTGTACGCCTCTTTCAGGTGCCCAAGGGAGCTGCATCTCTGTCTCAACTCAAGCTGGGAAAGGCCGTTGTCATTCAGACCTCCTCCAAACCCCTGAAGAAAGATATCGCCACTTTCAACATCCTCACGACCAGCTCCTCCTCCCTGAAGAACTTCACTCTGCGGTGAGTCTCATATGACATGATTGATGTTTTCACTCATACGTAACCTACTTTACTTTTTATTATGTCAAGTCACGTATTTTAAAACAATAAGTTATCTTAAAAATGCATAATTCCAAATGCAAATGCAACTATTTCCCTATGACATATAGGAAACAACTATAGTGAAGTGCTTATCAGACCAATAACTGTCCTGTAGCACACTGTGGTTATAATTGGTTAATAACAACTAACCCTATTTTCTGATGTATTACATAGTAGCCCAACTTATCTTCTAAATTTAGCCACACGTTCCCAAACTGTCCATTAGAAATAAGGGAATATTGGAGGAAATTAGATTTGATGTGGATTAAAGCATTTCTCAGAAAATATCATAGATGTTAGCAGTCTTACTGGGAATTGAGGCAGATTATTCATGTTAAATTGAAAAATACATGTCTTTGCTAGTGGAGAGTAATGATATTCAGAGCTATTTCAACTTCCCATGCAGTCATCAAGCGACTATTGCTTTTGCATTAACCTACTATATTCCAGTATTTTCATAACTCAGTTAATCATAACTACGGTGAGTTTTCCTCTCTCTGCGCTTTTTCTAGGCCCAATGGCTGTTTCCTCGTCTCCTCACTCACTCTGGCTTTTTTCAGGTTCGGGCTCATTTAACTTCTGTAATGTCGGACCAGGCCTGGGCTCGGGGTTCAGTTCACCGGGCTTGTGTCTGACCGGGATCAAATGTTAAGTTCTGATGAGAACTGAGAACGGCAGTGTCAATTATGCGTGTGCTTTGAATTCATGGTGACTTTGTGTGATGTAAATACGCTAGGCCAACGGCTTCCATGAGACAACCTGTTTGGATAAAGTGCTATTTTATTTTTGGCAAATTTTCTGCTGCACATGTTGTGTATTTTGTGGAATTGCATTAGTGCGACATTGGGGGGAAATGTTGTAATTTTCCGGTAATACACCAACGGTAATATTTTATATATACAAATGTATATACAGTACCGGTCTAAAGTTTGGACACACCTACTCATTCTGGGATTTTTCTTAATTTTTACTATTTTCTACATTGTAGAATAATAGTGAAGACATCAAAACTATGAAATAACACATATGGAATCATGTAGTAACCAAGAAAGTGTTAAACAAATCAAAATATATTTTATATTTGAGATTCTTCAAAGTAGCCACTCTTTCCCTTGATGACAGCTTTGCACACACTTGGCATTCTCTTAACCAGCTTCATGAGGTAGTCACCTGGAATGCATTTCAATTAACAGATGTGTTAATTAAAAGTGTTAGTTAAAAGTTAATTTGTGGAATTCCTCCTTAATGCATTTTTAGCCATTCAGTATTGGTGGTATACAGAAGCTAGCCCTATTTGGTAAAAGACCAAGTCCATATGTGAAAATTTGAAATTGTGTTTTTTTTTTTACATTGGATAAAAGCAGAGACACAGAGCGACAAAATGGTATATCATACACTGCATTTGAGGAACATTGGGAAAGTAATTCCTCTTTGAAAGTTGATAAACTTGTAACTTCACTTTTGAGAAAATGGCCTTTGAATGTTTTAGTACAGTACCTACTGAAGAGCTCTTCTTTGTCTACACCCATTCAGCATCATTCACACCCTCTTAAGCTTTAGTCCCACCCATCTCTTCAAGGGTTGATCTGAGCGTTCTGTCCTAACAACAACAGCCAAGCACTCAAGCTAACTGGCTAACGTGAGAGAACAGTTCACTGACCATTTTACTCACCCAGGCAGAGCTGGTTAGGTTGTTTATATGTTATCCAGAGTGTTGATAACTGCAACTGTGCTGCTGGCAACAATTGAAGCTTTTTTGGCAATGTTTACCGACACCGGCCATATTCAACAGGTGTTGAGCGTTCGTAAATTTGCCATTTATTCTGCACTCTGGCACACTCAGACGAGTGCTCTGAAATCGGAGTAATCAAATCAAATTTTACAGTGAAATGCTTACTTACGAGCCCCTTGCCAACAATGCAGTAAAAAAAAAAAATACAGATAAGAATAAGAAATAAAAAGTAACAAGTAATTAAAGAGCAGCAGTAAAATAACAATAGCAAGACTATATACAGGGGGGTAGCGGTACAGAGTCAATGTGTGGGGGCACCGGTTAGATAATATGCACATGTAGGTACAGTTATTAAAGTGACTATGCATAGATGATAACAACAGAGAGTAGCAGCGGCGTAAAAGGGGGGAGCGATGCAAATAGTCTGGGTAGCCATTTGATTAGGTGTTCAAGAGTCTTATGACTTGGGGAAGAAGCTGTTTAGAAACCTCTTCGACTTAAACTTGGCACTCCGGTACCGCTTGCCGTGCGGTAGCAGAGAGCACAGTCTATGACTAGGGTGGATGGAGATTTGACCATTTTTAGGACCTTCCTCTGACACCACCTGGTATAGAGGTCCTGGGTGGCAGGAAGCTTGGCCCCAGTGATGTACTGGGCCGTTCGTTCTCACTACCCTCTGTAGTGCCTTGCGGTCGGAGGCCGAGCAGTTGCCATACCAGGCAGTGATACAACCAGTCAAGATGCTCTCGATGGTGCAGCTGTAGAACCTTTTAAGGATCTGAGGACCCATGCCAAATCTTTTCAGTCTCCTGAGGGGAATAGGTTTTGTCCTGCTCTCTTCACAACTGTCTTGATGTGCTTGGACCATGTTAGTTTGTTGGTGATGTGGACACGAGTAACTTGAAGCTCTCAACCTGCTCCACTGCAGCCCCGTCGATGAGAATGGGGCGTGCTCGGTCCTCCTTTTCCTGTAGTCCACAATCATCTCCTTTGTCTTGATCATGTTGAGGGAGAGGTTGTTGTCCTTGCACCACACGGTCAGGTCTCTGACCTGCCTATAGGCTCTCTCATCATTGTCGGTGATCAGGCCTACCACTGTTGTGTCATCAGCAAACTTAATTATGGTGTTGGAGTTGTGCCTGGTCTTGCAGTCATGAGTGAACAGGGAGTACAGGAGCGGACTGAGCATGCACCTCTGAGGGGCCCACGTGTTGAGGATCAGCGTGGCGGATGTGTTGTTACCTACCCTTACCACCTGAGGGCGGCCGTCAGGAAGTCCAGGATCCAGTTGCAAAGGGAGGTGTTTAGTCCCAGGGTCCTTAGCTTAGTAATGAGCTTTAAGGGCACTATGGTGTTGAACGCTGAGCTGTAGTCAATGAATAGCATTCTCACATAGGTGTTCATTTTGCCCAGGTGGGAAAGGGCAGTGTGGAGTGCAATAGAGATTGCATAATCTGTGGATCTGTTTGTGCGGTATGCAAATTGGAGTGGGTCTAGGGTTTCTGGGATAATGCCGTTAATGTGAGCCATGACCAGCCTTTCATAGCATTTCATGGCTACAGACGTGAGTGCTACAGGTCGGTAGTCATTTAGGCAGGTTACATTAGTTTTCTAGGGCACAGGGATTATGGTGGTCTGCTTGAAACATGTTGATATTACAGACTCAGACAGGGAGAGGTTGAAAATGTCAGTGAAGACACTTGCCAGTCGGTCAGTGCATGCTCGGAGTACACGTCCTGGTAATCTGTCTGGCCCAGCAGCCTTGTGAATGTTGACCTGTTTAAAGGTCTTACTCACATCAGCTGAGGAGAGCGTGATCACACAGTCGTCCAGAGCAGCTGGCGCGGTCATGCATGTTTCAGTGTTATTTGCCTCGAAGCGAGCATAAAAGTAGTTTAGCTCGTCTTGTACGCTCGTATCACTGGGCAGCTCTCGGCTTTGCTTCCCTTTGTAGTAGAGATCGACCGATTTATGTTTTTTCAACGCCGATACCGATTATTGGAGGACCAAAAAAAGCCGGTATCGATTAATCGGACGATTTTTATATTCATATTTGTAATAATGACAATTACAACAATACTGAATGAACAATGAACACTTTTATTTTAACTTAATATAATACATCAATAAAATCTATTTAGTATGTTCAATTTGGTTTAAATGATGCAAAACCAAAGTGTTGGAAAAGAAAGTAAAAGTGCAATATGTGCCATGTAAAAAGCTAACGTTTAAGTTCCTTGCTCAGAACATGAGAACATATGAAAGCTGGTGGTTCCTTTTAACACGAGTCTTTAATATTGTTGTAGGTTGTAGTTATTATGGAACTATTTTTCTCTATACCATTTGTATTTTATGTACCTTTGACTATTGGATGTTCTAATAGGTACTTTAGTATTGCCAGCCTAATCTCGGGAGTTGATAGGCTTGAAGTCATAAACAGCACAATGCTTGAAGCATTGCGAAGAGCTGCTGGCAAACGCAGGAAAGTGCTCTTTGATGAATGCTTACGAGCTTGCTGCTGCCTACCACCGCTCAGTCAGGCTGCTCTATCAAATCATAGACTTAATTATAATATAATAACACACTGAAATACGAGCCTTAGGTCATTAATATGGTCAAATCCGGAAACTATCATTTCGAAAACAAAACGTTTATTCTTTCAGTGAAATACGGAACCGTTACGTATTTTATCTAACGGTGGCATCCATAAGTCTAAATATTGCTGTTACATTGCACAACCTTAAATGTTATGTCATAATTATGTACAATTCTGGCAAATTAGTTTGCATCGAGCCAGGCTGCCCAAACTGTTGCATACACCCTGACTCTGCGTGCAATGAACGCAAGAGAAGTGACACAATACTGCCTGCTAACATTAATTTATTTTAACTAAATATGCAGGTTAAAAAAAATATATACTTCTGTGTATTGATTTTAAGAAAGGCATTGATGTTTATGGTTAGGTACATTCGTGCAACGATTGTGCTTTTTTCCCGCAAATGCGCTTTTGTTAAATCATCCCCCGTTTGGCGATGTTGGCTGTCTTTGTTAGGATGAAATGGTCTTCACACAGTTCCCAACGAGCCAGGTGGCCCAAACTGCTGCATATACCCTGACTCTGTTGCACAGAACGCAAGAGAAGTGACACAATTTCCCTAGGTAATAGAAATTCATGTTAGCAGGCAATATTAACTAAATATGCAGGTTTAAAAATATATACTTGTGTATTGATTTTAAGAAAGGCGTTGATGTTTATGGTTAGGTACACATTGGTGCAACGACAGTGCTTTTTTCGCGAATGCGCTTGTTAAATCACCCATTTGGCGAAGGAGCTGTTGATTCAATGATAAATTAACAGGCACCGCATCGATTATTTGCAACGCAGGACAAGCTAGATAAACTAGTATATCATCAGCAATGTGTAGTTAACTAGTGATTATGTTAAAGATGATTGTTTTTTATAAGATACGTTTAATGCTAACTAGCACCTTACCTTGGCTCCTGCTGCACTCGCATAACAGGTAGTCAGCCTGCCACGCAGTCTCCTCGTGGAGTGCAATGTAATCGGCCATAATCGGTGTCCAAAAATGCCGATTACCGATTGTATGAAAACTTGAAATCGGCCCTAATTAATCGGCCATTCTGATTAATCGGTCGACCTCTACTTTGTAGTCTGTAATGGTTTGCAAGCCCTGCCATATCCGATGAGCGTCAGAGCCGGGTAGTACGATTCGATCTTAGTCCTGTATTGACACTTGCCTGTTTGATGGTTCGTCGGAGGGCATAGCGGGATTTCTTATAAGCTCCAGGTTAGAGTCCCGCTCCTTGAAAGTGGCATCTCAGCCTTTAGCTCAGTGCGTATGCTGCCTGTTATCCATGGCTTCTGGTTGGGGTATGTACGTACGGTCACTGTGGGGACGACGTCATCGATGCACTTATTGATGAAGCCAATGACTGATGTGTGTACTCCTCAATGCCATCGGAAGAATCCCGGAACATATTCCAGTCTGTGCTAGCAAAACAGCCTGTAACACACACAGCACACACAACACACCCCACACAACACCCACCACACACACACACCACACACACACACACACACACACACACACACACACACACACACACACACACACACACACACACACACACACACACACTGAGAGTGAGCTTTATACGCATCTCTGTGTGTGGAGTAAAGGTGGTCTAGAGTTTTTTTCCCTCTTGTTGCACATTTAACATGCTGATAGAAATTCGGTAAATCTGATTTCAGTTTCCCTACATTAAAGACACCGGCCGCTAGGAGCGGCCGCTAGGATGAGCGTTTTCCTGTTTGCTTATGGCCGCTAGGATGAGCGTTTTCCTGTTTGCTTATGGCGTAATACAGCTCATTGAGTGTGGTTTTAGTGCCTACCTCGCTCTGTGGTGGTATGTAGACAGTTACAAAAAATACAGATGAAAACTCTCTTGGTAGATAATGTGGTCTACAGCTTATCACGAGACACTCTTCGTCAGGCGAGCAAAACTTTGAGACTTCCTTAGGTATTGTGCACCAGCTGTTGTTTACATAAATGCATAGGCCACAGCCCCGTGTCTTACCAGAGGCTGCTGTTCTGTCTTGCAGATAGAGTGTATAACCCGCCAGCTGTACCGTATGTTCCTAATGTCGTCGTTCAGCCACGACTCAGTGAAATATAACATATTACAGTTTTTAATGTCCCGTTGGTAGGATATACGTGCTTTCAGTTTGTCCCATTTATTTTCCAGCGATTCAACGTTAGCTAGCAGAACAGAGGGTAAGGGCAGATTAGCCACTCGTCGCCTGATCCTTGCAAGGCACCCTGATCTTTTGCCTCAAAATTTCCGTTTCCTTCTCCAGCGAATCACGGGGATCGGGCCTGGTCGGGTGTCTGCAGTATATCCCTCGCGTTTGACTCATTGAAGAAGAACTCCTCATCCAATTTGAGGTGAATAATCCCAGTTCTGATGTCCAGAAGCTCTTTTCGGTCATAAGAGACGGAAGCAGCAACATTATGTACAAAACAAGTTACGAACAACGCAAAAAAAACAAAAAAGTAGCATAGTTGGTTGAGAGCCAATAAGACGGCAGCCCTACCCTCCGGCGCCATCAATTTACGGTTAAGGTTATAGTTAAGGTTATGAGTTAGGTTCAAGGGTTAATGTTAGGGTTAGCTAACATGCTAAGTAGGTGCAAAGTAGCTAAAAAGTAGTAAGTAGTTGCAAAGTTCCTGAAATGCTAAAGTTGTCTGTGATGAGATTTGAACACACAACCTTTGGGTACCAGACGTTCATGTTATATACCTATCCATTCACCCCAACCAACCACCCTCCTTTCATTTTTGCCTTAAGTAACCTTCTATCTTATGTAACAATACCAAACGTAACATATCATACTAATTTGAGTGTCCTAGATTTATGTTTACTATTTTATGTCTAGTCTATTATACCAGATCTGACTTATTTGTTTGTGTTCAAAATCTATTTTTGACCAATCCACAAACCAAACCAAAGATAGATAACTAAGATATCCAATCATATCAAACCAGATAGATACCAAACGTGGTGGCAATAGTGTTATTCTATCACACATTTAATAGTCAGTCCTCTGCATACTGTAGAGAGATAGATACATGTTGACCCCTTGATGGGGGAAGGGCTGACTGGTCCTTGGGTATTGTCTTGGGCCATTTGTCATGCTGCCGGAGGTGACACATCAAGAGCACATCAATTAGGGCTGAGCCAACAGGAGTATAGGGATGTTAAAGGGTGTGTGTGTGTGTGTGTGTGTGTGTGTGTGTGTGTGTGTGTGTGTGTGTGTGTGTGTGTGTGTGTGTGTGTGTGTGTGTGGTGTCAACCAGAACTTCACTTAATTGAACACTTATGGGAAGATTCTAGAGCGGCGCCTGAGACCGCTTTTTCCACCTCCATCAACAAAACACCAAATTATGGAATTTCTTGTGTAAGAATAGTGTCACATTCCTCCAACAGAGTTCCAGACACTTTTAGAATCTATGCCAAGGAGCATTGAAGCTGTTCCTGCAGCTCGTCATGGCCCAATGCCCTATTAAGAAACGTTATGTTGGTGTTTCCTTTGCCTTCAACATAGACAGGTGGAGATTTATGTTGTCTTGCTTAGAGATAATACTTGTTCTACTGCTACTATATTTCCTCCAAACTACTGTATGTGGTGAATGATGGTCCTGTCTGGGGTTCCAGAATCCATTTTCTCTATATGCCGCAATTATTTATTTGGCTTGCATGTATTCTGTTATCCATTTGATGGTATCAGGAAGAAATGTATATCAAATTGCCTATCGTTTTTATGACATACTGTACATCTCTTACCTCGAGGTCTTATTCCCCCTGAAGTTGAAAGGTAAACTCTGCAAACACAGGTGCCACAGTCACAAGGGCTGTGTCTATTCTGTAGGTGGGATTCAATAGGCTAAAAAGGGGATGACCCAAAAAGCAGGACAACCGGAATGCATTATTCAGCATATCCTTTGTTCAGCCATTCGTATACCCAAATAGGAATGGTACCTGGAGGAGACCAATATTAAGTCAGTCAGTGGTGAGCGTTGCATGGATGCACCTCACCCCCTTTTTTGAGAATATCAAATTAAGTGCAGATGGAAGGTCTAGCTGAAGGAGCTGGTCTCTCCCTCAACCTCAATAGGTCCATCTGCGCTTACAGTGCTGCTATTCCCAGAGCACACTGGCAGGCACATGCACTGTTCTGATTTAATGCTTTAGCTGGGATTTCTCACCATCAACAGGCCATACAGTAGCTTCTCATCCCATAGTGTTTGCTGTGTGTCTTAGTAATGTAAATGTTTTCATGTTTTCAAGGTATTTCGATAAAGTACTAGAATATGTAGCAACTTATTTGAATGAGATTGATTTAAATCAAGTTGGCAGCAGTCTCTCTCTTCCTGTTCCACTCCCCTGTGTTGGAATCTATGTTTACTTAAGCAGTGGGGCTGAAAATAAGCCTTTTCCCTTGGCTCTCTTCATCTGTCACCCCAGTGCCCATGTATCTTAATCACTGTTGCTTTAAATCCATTTGAAATTGCCTCTCACTCACAGTCTCCTCAGTCGCTCTGCCTCATGGGGTCAATGGCCACATAATAACAACAAGGAGAGCAAAGGAAGAGGTTTGATGGCAGGATCTCCTCTCCTCAAGAAGTCTTATTACCTTGCCTCTCATAAACAGAGTAGTACATCTGTGTGTATGTTCAGTATCTGTGTACTGTTCACCTCCCTGCCCACACACACAGCCGGTGTTCTAGCCCTGCTCTTCACCACCATGCGGCCAGTTAATTAAGGGGTCCTGTGTGTCTCTTCTGGTCTGGGCCTCAGCAGCTGTCTGGCTGTTTTATCACTGTTCAAGTGTACCATTAAGTCAGGCTTAACACTTAGTCGTCAACATAATGAGCCCAGTGGTGGTGATCGCTAGTGACCAGGGGACCAGAGATCCAGTCAGAGTGTGATAACATGGTCAAACCACACCTGATAGTTTCATTAGCTTTCCATTAGATTGTTTTTGCAGGTTTCATTCTCTATTACAGATGTATTACTGCTCATATTGACAATGTAGTGCCATCACCTCCGTATGCTGCATGGTAAATTACATGAGGGGGAATCAGATTGCTGTAGAAAATGTGTTTAGTCTGTGCACCATTAGCTGGCTAGTGTACAGATTGAGTTATCAAAACCCCAGATCACAGCCTCAGTTTTTAGGCAACGATTAAATTATTAAATCGTGATGATATCTGATCAAACACCATTTGTAGTTAATTCAATTCTCTCTGATAACATTTGTTTTAATCACAGACAGTATCATGAATAAAACCAATAAGCTTTGCTATGCGCCGGATACTGTGTCAGTGGGCTACTGCCAAGAAGTCTGATCATTCATCCGTGTGACAAACACAACTTTTTCATCCCATTTGATGTGTTTTTAGTCCTGTCCTGCAAACAATGAGTTGTAAGGATGTCCCCGGAACGTCACCAAATGGTGACCTGAAGTCATCAGGACGTTATGTCATGGTCCCCTGGAGGTTTTGTCTAGTTCCCGGTTGTTCCCGGGGATGTCCCCAAGGACGTTTTTAGGACTTTCTTGGGATGTTGTGTCATGCTGCACTGGAGGTTTTTGTCTAATTCCGGTTTGTCACGGGGACGTCACCTGATGGTCGCAAAAAAAGGGACGTGCACCCTAGTTTCATTACACATCATCCCTTTTTACTGTTGCTAAGTCCATCAAGGCACTGATAGGTGAACCACTGATCCAATCACAGCTCTTTGTGTTTTGGTAATGCTAGGGACATCTACACACACAAACAGTGCTTTCAACTTAAATAAAAAAGTCTGTGCTAGCAAAACAGTCCTGTAGTCAGTTGTACTTCCTGCTTTACTTTTTGCTTGTACGCCGGAATCAGTAGGATAGAATTATGGTCAGATTTGCCAAATGGAGGGCGAGGTAGAGCTTTGTATGCGTCTTTGTGTGTGGAGTAAAAGTGGTCTAGAGTTTTTTTTTCTTCTCTGGTTGTACATGCTGGTAGAAATGAGGTAAAACGTATTTAAGTTTGCCAGCATTAAAGTCCCCGGCCATCAAGGGTGCCGCGTCTGGATGAGCATTTCTTGTTTGCTTATGACCTTATACAGCTTGTTGAGTCCGGTCTCAGTGGTAAATAGACTGCTACGAAAAATATAGATAAACTCTCTTGGTAGATAGTGTGGTCTACAGTTTATCATGAGGTACTCTACCTCAGGCGAGAAGTACCTCAAGAATTCCTTAATATTAGACATCGCGTACCAGCTGTTATTGACAAATAGACACACACCACCACCCCTCGTCTTACCGGACGTAGCTGTTCTGTCCTGCCGATGCATGGAAACATACAGTTGGCTTGGTTTATCTGTGTCATCGTTCAGCCACGACTCGGTGAAACATAAGATATTACAGTTTTTAATGTCTCGTTGGTAGGATAGTCCGTGACTCCTGGGAAGGGCAGCGTCTGTCTACCAGGAGATTTGTCACACAATCGGCATATTCAGGGGGAATGCGCACGGTGGAGACCTGTTCTGGACTTTCCACCGTAGTAGCACCAACGGAAATCCCTAAACACCTCCCCGAGCACTCCCGCGACCACCCCGTGAGAGCCCTCTGTGGCCAAGAAACAGTGGGGTCATGACAAACTAACCAGGGTAGGCCTAGCACCACGGGAAACGCAGGAGAGTCAATAAGGAAGAGACTAATTCTCTCCTTGTGCACCTCCTGCTTCACCATGCCCAGAGGAGCGGTGGCCTCCCTAATCAAACCTGACCCTAATGGTCGACTATCTAAGGCGTGAACGGGGAAGGGCACAGCCACGGGAAAAATGGGGATCCTTAAACTATGGGCGAACGATCTATCCATAAAGTTCCCAGCCGCGCCTGAATCGACTAGCGTCTTATGCTGGAAATGCGGGGAAAACTCAGAAAAAGTGACAGACAAACATATGAGCAACAGAGGGCTCTGGGTGCCCTGCCTGCTGCCTCGATCCCCAGAGGAACCAACCCGGCACCGACCGGCATTGTAACCTCTGCGGCCACAGATGGTGCATGAGCTGGTACCCTCTCCAGTCTCCCTGTGCACCGCCCCTCCCAGCTCCATAGGTATCGGAGGGGGGGTGCGGGGGGATGGAACCACCAGACCCCGATCTGAACGTCCGCGGGTAGCCAGCAGGTTGTCCAGCCGGATGGACAGGTCCACCAGCTGGTCAAACGTGAGGGTGGTGTCTCTGCAGGCCAACTCCCGACGGACGTCCTCACGCAGACTGCAGCGTTAATGGTCAATCAGGGCCCTGTCGTTCTATCCCGCGCCAGCAGCCAGGGTCCTATGCTCCAGGGCGCTCCTCGTCTCCTGCCTCAGATGGAAGAGGCGCTCACCCGCCACTCTACCCTCACCCTCAAACCCCCCAGTTTGAGGGTGAACTCCTCAAACTGGTCCCATGCCGCATCTCCCTTTCTCCACACGGCGTTGGCCCACTCCAGGGCTTTCCCGGTGAGGCACGAGACGAGGGCGGACACCCTCTCACGGCCCGACGGAGCCGGGTGGATGGTGGCCAGGTATAGGTCCAGCTGTAAAAGGAACCCCTGGCAGTTCGCAGCCTTCCCGTCGTATTCCTGGGGCAGGGAGAGACGAATCCCACTGGGACCAGGAGGAAGAGGGGTGCTCAGTGGAGACCCCGGTTGTGCTGGTGGAGGCGCTGGAAGAACTCCCTGTCTCTCCCAGCGGTCCATTGTCTGGACAATGCGGTCCATGGCGGTGCCAAGATGTTGGAGCATTGCTGCGGGCTCCCGGACGCGCTCCTCCACCCCTATACCCGGGGTACCTGCTCCTGCTGACTCCATAGTTTTGGTCCGTAATTCTCTAATGCAATGCTACTGGCGGCAGAGAAGTCAGGCGTAGGAGAGCGGAAACTGATTTACAACGGTTGTGTTAATAACCATAAACCACCGTCAACAGAACAATACAATAAATGGGTCAAACAAAACCCGGTAAATACCAGCATACCGTGCACAACTACAACAAACAATTACGGACAAGGACATGGGGGGGACCAGAGGGTTAAATACACAACATGTAATTGATGGAATTGGAACCAGGTGTGATGGAAGAAGACAAAACCAATGGAAAATGAAAAGTGGATTGGCGATGGCTAGAAGGTCGGTGACGTCGACCGCCGAGCGCCGCCCGAACAAGGAGAGGGACCAACTTCGGCGGAAGTCGTGACAGGGGGACTCGTCTAGATAAATCAATCAATGTCAGATTTTTGTTTTCACTGAATCTCCATTTGGATATTTGGTTAAAATTAGGCTGGGGAAATGTTAGCTAAGTTGAGGTGAGTGCTAATGACAATTTTTATTTTAGTTTGCTTATATATTAGCTGATAAGAACATTTTGCCAGTATGTTACACAAGTGGAGTTTTCTCTTCAGCCTGTCCTACTCCCGACCGAAAACCTGTGACTTGGCTGATAATCAATCAATGTGATTTTGTTTCACTGAATCTCTGTCTGTATATTTGTTTAATTGATCTCTAGCTGGACAAGTGGAAGTGGTAGCTCATTTATTCATTTGCTCATCTATCACTGATCAGAAACATTTAGCATGCAATAATTGAGCCTAAATCAAGTGTATTCTTTGTTCTATTGACTCATGTAGTAGCTTTATATAGACTTATATAGAGCCTAGGCTATTTTTCTAATGTCCCAATCCCACTGAAACTCCTAAATCCTGTCTCACGAAAATTCCTAACTTTATTATGTAATCTATTGGTTGCATTATCAAAGCATGTCTCACCTATGCATGCAGAAATACCGCTATAAAATATACCCCACTTCTCTGCGCTGCCCATATGAGAGCTTTGGTAGAGAATGTGTGATTAATTATCAGGTATGAAGGTAAGGCCCAGATACAGACCACGTCGAATAAACAATAGTTGAATATCTCAACAGGGGCAGGCGATAGACAGGTCCAGGCAGGCAGGGTTCAGCAAACCAGAGGTGGGCCAACGGTACCGGACAGCAGGCAGGCTCAGGGTCAGGGTAAGGCAGAGGTCGGTAATCCAGAGAGGGGGCAAAGTTACAGGTCGGCAGGCAGGCAGGCTCAGGGGCAGGCAGAGTGGTCAGGCAGGCAGGCTCGGAGTCAGGACTGGCAAAGGTCAAAACCAGGAGGGGGAGAGACTGGAAAAAGCAGGAGCTGAGACACAAACACGCTGGTTGACTCGAACAAGCAAGATGAACTGGCAACAGACAAACAGAGAACCCAGGTATAAATTCACAGGGGATAATGGGGAAGAGGGGCGACACCTGGAGGGGGGTGGAGACAATCCCAAAGACAGGTGACGTCAACAAAAGATATGAGAGTAGATATATGGACATGTTTTTTTTATTAAGATACCTTGACATTTAAACAATTTCCTCTCTTCAACTCCCCATTATTCATGAGCTGATCTGCTATCTGTATAATCAGTCACTCAATTTTGCCAAATAGGTGATACAGTGTATTCGGCAAGTATTCAGACCGCTAGACTTTTTCCACATTTTCATACGTCAGTCTTATTCTAAAATGGATAAAATAATATTTTTCCTCATCAATCTCTACATGCAATACCACATAATGACAAAGCGAAAACAGAAATACCTTATTTACATAAGTATTCAGACCCTTCACTATGAGACTCAAAATTGAGCTCAGGTGCATCCTGTTTAGATTGACCATCCTTGATGTTTCTACAACTTGATTGGAGTCCACCTGTGGTAAATTCAATTGATTGGACATGATTTGGAAAGGCATACACCTGTCTATATAAGGTCCCACGGTTGACAGTGCATGTCAGAGCAAAAACCAAGCCATGAGGTCAAATTAATTGTCCGTAGAGCTCCGATACAGAATTGTGTCGAGGCACAGATCTGGAGAAGGGTACCAAAAATGTCTGCAGCATTGAAGGTTCTCCATTATTCTTAAATGGAAGAAGTTTGGAACCCCCAAGACTCTTCCTAGAGCTGGCCGCCCAGCCAAACGGAGCAATCTGCGGAGAAGGGCCTTGGTCAGGGAGGTGACCAAGAACCCGATGGTCACTATGACCGAGCTCCAGAGTTCCTCTGTGGAGATTGAAGAACCTTCCAGAAGAACAACAATATCTGCAGCACTCCAACAATCAGGCCTTTTATGGTAGAGTGGCCAGACAGAAGCCACTCCTCAGTAAAAGGCACAAGACAGCCCACTTGGAGTTTGCCAAAAGGCACCTAAAGGACTCTCAGACCATGAGAAACAAGATTCTCTGGTCTGATGAAAAAAAGATTGTACTCTTTGACCTGAATGCCAAGCGTCACGTCTGGAGGAAACCAGGCACCATCCCTATGATGAAGCGTGGTGGTGGCAGTATCATGCTGTGGGGATGTTTTTCAGTGGCAGGGACTGAGAGACTTCAGGATCAGGATCGAGGGAAAGATGAATGGAGCAAAGTACTGAGATCCTTGATGAAAACCTGCTCCAGATTTCTCAGGACCTCAGACTGGGGCAAAGACTCACATTTCAACCGGACAACGACCCTAAGCACACAGCCAAGACAACACAGAACTTGAATACAAGTCTTGGAATGTCATTGAGTGGCCCAGCCAGTGCCCGGACTTGAAACCGATCTCTGAAAATAGCTGTGTAGCAATGCTCCCCATCCAACCTGACCGAGCTTGAGAGGATCTGCAGAGAAGAATGAAGAAACTCCCCCAAATTCAGGTGTGCCAAGCTTGTAGAGTCATACCAAAGAAGACTCAAGGATTTAATCGCTGCCAAAGGTGCTTCAACAAAGTACTGAGTAAAGGGTCTGAATACTTATGTAAATGTGATATTTCGTTTTTTATTTTGAATTAGCAGACATTTAAAATCCTTTTTTTGCTATGTCATTATGGCGTACTGTGTTTAGATTGATGAGGAAAAAACGATGTTATCAATTTTAGAATAAGGCTGTAACGTAACAAAATGTGGAAAAAGTCAAGCGGTCTGAATACTTACCAAATGCACTGTATTCTGTCATTCTTTGGAGGTTATCTAGCAAGCTTTGCAACTTTGGTCACTTGACTTTTGTTTGACTGCTGTTACAATGTTTGTATGATTCAACAGCGCTATAGCCTACTCGAAGTTTGCTCTGTGCGTCCTGAGCGCGCTCTGTTTCGAGATAACCTAGACCTACTGATGAAATGTGCTGAATTAATTGAGGAACATAATAACACTCAGAATTTATGAACGGCCTGTTTTGCAATTCACAGCAATGTCATTGGCGATAAAAGTTACTCTGAGTTTGAGTTCATTTTTATTTTTTCAGGGACAGTGCACATTAATCAACATAAAAGTGACGGTTTTAGCCAGCCGGCTGATTTTCAACCGCAGTCCGCAACCGCAGGTTATTAAAAACAATTACAATACAGATAATTAATGAGCAGTGAGGACACGCAGAGCAACATAGGACAAGCAAGACATAGCATTCAGACAGAGCAACATAGCACAAAAAGCAACAAGACAAAATCCATAAAAGCAACAACGCGTTTCCACACCTCACAAGCTACAGACAACAGACAACATGGAAAGCGGCAACACACAGCTAGGGATTATGTTCACAAATCTGATTGACCTTTAGCCATGTCTTCATGCATTTTGTGAAAGTGTGATATGTGGTGCAGTTATGTGTGTCTGATGGCAGTGTATTCCAGACATGGGAGGCTCTCACAGAGAAAGCGGATTTACTAAAGGTGCTTTTCCTTAAGGGAACTATACAGTCACCTCTCATGGCAGACCTTGTGGATCTGCTGCCATATGTTTGGGTTTTCTGTTCAACAAAAGTACTGAGGGAAGAGGGAGCCAGGCCATTTAGGATCTTGAATACAAGACATGCATCGGTGTATTGCACAAGATTTTCCAAACTCAGGAGCTCATGCTTTCTGAGGATGTAACAGTGATGATGGCTATTGGGCTTCCTATCAAGCACTTTGAGAGCCTGTTTGTAGACAGACTGAATAGGTTTTAATGTTGTACAGCAAGCTTGGGCCCAACTAGTCAAGCAGTATGTTAAGTGGGGGAGTATCATAGATTTGAAGTACYGTTTTGCTACCTCTGTAGTCAAACAATTTCGTATAAYTCGGYAAWTAGCTAGGTTGAATTTGGRTATRTGAATTACCTTTTTCAKKTGCTTTTTAAAAGAGAGGTTGGAATCAAGTATGATGCCAAGGTACTTAAAATCAGATACCACCTGGAGCTTCTCCCCTGACACGTAGACATCTGGCTCAGTAGCATCTGTTGCCCTCTTTGTGAAGAACATGCAAACTGTTTTTTTCACATTGAGATAAAAACACGAGTCACTGAGCCACTTTGTAACCTGGACCATTACAGTAGTGAGTTCTTATGCAGCTTGTTTGCTCTTTGCATGCACATATATCACTGTATCATCTGCATACATTTGAACTTCAGACCCAGTACAGACAGAAGGCAGATCATTAATGTACAGGCTGAACAGGAGGGGCCCCAGTATTGACCCTTGGGGCACGCCCACATCATAGCTAAGAGTGGGTGACAGCTCATTGCTCACTCTGACACACTGAGTTCTGCCTTCAAGATATGATTTCATCCATCTCAAGGCATCGGGGGAAAAGTTGAACTTGGGCAATTTTGTGCTGATAACCTCATGGTTAACAGTATCAAAAGCCTTCCTTAGGTCCAGAAACACAGCCCCAACAACGCCCCTCCTGTCATTACTAAATATCAGTTTCACATGCTGTGAAATCTTTACATAGTGGCACAGACAAACAGGCAATGTGGAGCAGCGTCAATCTTATTTTGGGAGGACCCTGGCATAGTGACCTTGGTTTTAAACGCTTTAAATGGGCACTTCCAAATGTTGTTGTATTTCCCGGGACTCTCTGGAGAACTATGAATTATTCCCACTATGGAAACTTGGTAGATTTTCTGGAAAATATGAATCCCTACCTGACATGGTCCTCAGTGGCGTCCTGGGAATGTACAGGGAACAAGACAAAGGTCCCCTAGAGAACGTTCCCTTGGGACAATCACGCAGCCTTCTTAGAATGTTCTCAGAAAGTCAGTGGGATAACGTTGCGCAGAAACCCTTAAGAGACCTAATGGGAACGTTACTGAATGTCCTCATGACATCTCCTGTTTGCTGGGTGGCCATCTGCCGTTAACATTGCCCTAAAGAACTCCCTAAACTGCCACATAAGTATGACAAGCATGTCATTGATGAATGGCGGAACATCAGACTGACTGAACGATGGTTATTTGCTTGCATAACGAAAGATTGCATCTGTTTGAGATTGCATTTGTAGTATTCCAGTTTTCAGTATTTGTGCCATGTCTCTGCAGGGATTCGTCTGTACGGAGCCAGAGATCTGAAGGAAAAGTGGATCAGTGGCCTGATTATAACCCCTGAACAGGTGGGCCTGCCTGTGGAGTTGGTCTTACTGGGAATAGGGCACTGGGTTGCCCTCAAAACCAGGTCAAATTAGGATGGGGAGCCTCATGACTATGCCGACGGCTGTATTATCAAATCAAATACAATTTTATTTGTCGCGTACACATAGCTTGCAGATATTATCGCGAGTGTAGTGAAAATCTTATCTTCCTTGCTCCAACAGTGCAGTAATACCTAACAATACACGCAAATCCCCCAAATAAAAAAATACAGTATATACAGTAACACTTTACTTGACACCTGGTCATAACCATGTCATAATATGTCGTAACAGCTGACATAACTTGTCCTAATCTGTCATAATATTGTCATAACACTGTCATGACCCATATATTTACACCTGTTGTGCCATATATTGCGCTATTTTATGGCTGGTCAAAACACACATTTATTCAAATTCGTTTTTTCCTTGCCAAGAAGTTTCCTTTTGTTTGAAAGTTTGTCTCTTAAATCCTTTGTATTTTCAGCATATTTTATTAAGTAACTTCTTCTAAAATACGCTTTATGACACTGTCATTAAGCATTATGACCATCCTGTGTCACTTTACTTGGACTAAGAAAATACACTTTATGACACTGTCAATAAGCATTATGACCACCATAATCATATAAGCCAGATAGGCCTATCGCGTACATGCACTTATATCAGTCATCAGTCACAGAGAGGGTGTCTTAATCTGCTCCTGCATTCATCCCAGTCATCAGCAACAGAGCATTGGGGTAGGACAATGTCTGACATCAATGTGTGCACAATTTCAATGAAAATTTAACATGGTCAATAAAATAATCTATTTCATAAACATACTGTTGACACACAGACTATGGAATAATGGAATGTTTAGCCTTGTGTAATGGGTTTTGTGGGTTTTTACAGTCGTATGTAGGTGTCATAACCAGCCATAAAATAACACAGTTTACTATATGTCACAACAGGTCTCAACAAATGTGTCATGACAGTGTTATGACCATAAATTATTAAGTTATTTTAACTCTTATGGTATGATGCTGGGTGTCAAGTAAAGTGTTACCGTCTATACTGTGTCTGTGTGTGTGTGTGTTTGTGTCTGTATATATATATATATATATATATATATATATATATACACTGCTCAAAAAAATAAAGGGAACACTAAAATAACACATCCTAGATCTGAATGAATGAAATATTCTTATTTTAAATACTTTTTTCTTTACATAGTTGAATGTGCTGACAACAAAATCACACAAAAATGATCAATGGAAATCAAATTTATCAACCCATGGAGGTCTGGATTTGGAGTCACACTCAAAATTAAAGTGGCAAACCACACTACAGGCTGATCCAACTTTGATGTAATGTCCTTAAAACAAGTCAAAATGAGGCTCAGTAGTGTGTGTGGCCTCCACGTGCCTGTATGACCTCCCTACAACGCCTGGGCATGCTCCTGATGAGGTGGCGGATGGTCTCCTGAGGGATCTCCTCCCAGACCTGGACTAAAGCATCCGCCAACTCCTGGACAGTCTGTGGTGCAACGTGGCGTTGGTGGATGGAGCGAGACATGATGTCCCAGATGTGCTCAATTGGATTCAGGTCTGGGGAACGGGCGGGCCAGTCCATAGCATCAATGCCTTCCTCTTGCAGGAACTGCTGACACACTCCAGCCACATGAGGTCTAGCATTTTCTTGCATTAGGAGGAACCCAGGGCCAACCGCACCAGCATATGGTCTCACAAGGGGTCTGAGGATCTCATCTCGGTACCTAATGGCAGTCAGGCTACCTCTGGCGAGCACATGGAGGGCTGTGCGGCCCCCCAAAGAAATGCCACCCCACACCATGACTGACCCACCGCCAAACCGGTCATGCTGGAGGATGTTGCAGGCAGCAGAACGTTCTCCACGGCGTCTCCAGACTCTGTCACGTCTGTCACATGTGCTCAGTGTGAACCTGCTTTCATCTGTGAAGAGCACAGGGTGCCAGTGGCGAATTTGCCAATCTTGGTGTTCTCTGGCAAATGCCAAACGTCCTGCACGGCGTTGGGCTGTAAGCACAACCCCCACCTGTGGACGTCGGGCCCTCATACCACCCTCATGGAGTCTGTTTCTGACCGTTTGAGCAGACACATGCACATTTGTGGCCTGCTGGAGGTCATTTTGCAGGGCTCTGGCAGTGCTCCTCCTGCTCCTCCTTGCACAAAGGTGGAGGTAGCGGTCCTGCTGCTGGGTTGTTGCCCTCCTACGGCCTCCTACACGTCTCCTGATGTACTGGCCTGTCTCCTGGTAGCGCCTCCATGCTCTGGACACTACGCTGACAGACACAGCAAACCTTCTTGCCACAGCTCGCATTGATGTGCCATCCTGGATGAGCTGCACTACCTGAGCCACTTGTGTGGGTTGTAGACTCCGTCTCATGCTACCACTAGAGTGAAAGCACCGCCAGCATTCAAAAGTGACCAAAACATCAGCCAGGAAGCATAGGAACTGAGAAGTGGTCTGTGGTCACCACCTGCAGAACCACTCCTTTATTGGGGGTGTCTTGCTAATTGCCTATAATTTCCACCTGTTGTCTATTCCATTTGCACAACAGCATGTGAAATTTATTGTCAATCAGTGTTGTTTCCTAAGTGGACAGTTTGATTTCACAGAAGTGTGATTGACTTGGAGTTACATTGTGTTGTTTAAGTGTTCCCTTTATTTTTTTGAGCAGTGTATATGAAGTAGATAAAACAGTATGTAAACATTATTTATGTGACCAGTGTTCAATGACTATGTACATTGGGCAGCAGTCTCTAAGGTGCATGGTAGAGTACGGGGTTGCAGGCAGCTAGTAACAGTGACTAAAGGTCAGGGCAGGGAATTGGGCAGAGGGGGGCTAGTGGTGACTAAGTTGTTTTTCAGTCTCTCTGTCTCCGCCTTGTAGGTGGTAGCGGGGTAAACAGGCCATGGTTTGGGGGTGGCCAAGCAAAAATTCTTCAGCCTCCTGAGGTTGAAGTGGCGCTGATACACCTTCTGCACGTCACTATCTGTGTGGGTGGACCATTTCAGATTGTCAGTGATGTGCACGCAGAGGAACGTGAAGGTTTTTACTCTCTCCACTGCGGCCCTGTGGATGGGGGCATGCTCCCTCTGCTGTCTCCTGAAGTCCATGATCAGGGAGAGTTATTTTTTCAGGCACCACTGCCAGGGCCCTCACCTCCTCCCTGCAGGCTGTCTCGTTGTTGATGGTAATCAGGCCTACCACTGTTGTGTCGTCTGCGATGATTGCGTTGGAGACGTGCGTAGCCACGCAGTCATGGGTGAACAGGGAGTACAGGATGGCCAGAGCACGTACCTTTGTGGGGCCCCCCTGTTGTGGATCAGCGTGGTGGAGGTGTTGTTGCCTACTTTCACCACCTGGTGTCGGCCCGTCTGGAAGTCCAGGACCCAGTTGCACACTGAGTGTGGTTCAGACCCAGGGCCCCAAGCTTAGTGATAATCTTTGGGGGCACTGTGGTGTTGAAGGCTGAGTTGTAGTCGATGAGGGGAAGGGAAGTATAATGTGTCTTCCATATTTAACCCAGCCCCTCTGAATCAGAGAGGTGCAGGGGTCTGCCTTAATAGACGTCCACGTCATTGGCACCCGGAGCAGTTGTTGTTGAACAGCATTCTTACATAGGTATTCCTCTTGTCCAGATGGGATAGGGCAGTGTGCAGTGCGATGGTAATTGCGTCATCCATGGATCTGTTGGGGCGGTATGCAAATTGTAATGGGTCATGGGTGTTTTGTACGGTGGAGGTGATATGATCCTTAACTAGCCTCTCAATGCACTTCATGATGACAGAAGTGAGTGCTACGGGGCGATAGTCGTTTAGCTCAGTGACCTTTGCTTTCTTGTGTACTGGAACAATGGTGGACATCTTAAAGCAACGGGGAACAACAGACTGGGATAGGGAGAGATTGAATATGTCCATAAACACTCCAGCCAGTTGGTTTGCGCATGCTCTGAGGACACGGTTAGGGATGCCATCTGGGCCAGCAGCCTTGTGAGGGTTAACACAATTAAATGGCTTACTCATGTCGGCCCGGGAGAATGAGAGGTCAGTTCTCGTGAGCGGCGGTGGCCCGCGGCGGTGGCGCTATGTTTTCTTCGAAGTGGGCGAAGAAGGTGTTTAGCTTGTCCGGGAGCAAGGTGTTGGTGTCCTCGATGTAGCTGGTTTTCGCTTTATAATCTGGCTCCATGACATGGCTGGTTTTCCCTTTATTATCTGTGTAATTATTTTTCATCTTCATACAATCATCGATAAAATCATTCACTTTACATTGGATGATTGTATTTTTGTTTTTTTTAACAACCATAGTGGTACTTGTCCACAAATTGTATTTTATTATCACAGAAAATGCACTAATATGGTGAATTAAAGTCAGGCTAATCTACATTTAAGACTGTTTACTTGATGTTTAGGGTCTGCCATTATTCACTCACTCAGTTATGACTGAAATAAATAAGGCTTAGAGAGAAGATCAAACAAGCACAGGGGAGGGGGTTGCTGACTGGAGCGGGACAGGGGGGAAGGGCTGCCATGAGTGTGTGTGACAGAAGTAAGAGAGGCCATGGCTTCCTGTGGCAGTGTGGAGTGGAGGTGGTCAGGTGGTGGGGCATCGGTATGCAAAATACACGTTAGTTCGACACTCAAACCTTGCCTGGAGAGAAGTGAGATGGATGGCAGGTGCAGCACCTGAGAGCTGCTTTTCTCACACACTGTCAGCTCCAGTCTCTGGGCCAATCCATCTTCCCTGCCCTGGTGCCTCGATACCTCCTCCTCCTGCCTCCCCAGCCAGCACTGCCTAAGCACAGTCACTGACCGCTATGGTTCTTGCTCTGAACCACTGTTAAGAAAATCCCTCCCCCCTCTCATCACCGTGGGGTTTCCCCCTTAGATCCCAGAGGGCCTGGGGGAGAAAAGGCAGATAGGTACACTTGTAACAGTTAGTTTTGATTAGGTAAACCCTACACCACCAGGCTCAACACTAGCATGAGTGGGTATATTTAGAATGCCATTACCAGATTAACTGTTCTCAGATATTTTCTCATTACTTATTACAAGAAGCGTGTCATCAGGGTTTTTTCATTTTAGATGCCAATTCATTGATGGCAAATAATAGCATTGTTCTGTTTACCACTATGACCCCAGCAAATCCTTATGAGTCAGAATAAGAATTATGCTGTGACCTGCCCCTGTAGTAACTGCTAAACTAATGGAAGTTCATGTGAAGACAGGATGTTCTAGCTTTTATAACATCTCCTGGTACTGTTGGTATATTACTATACCTTTATCCCAGAGGTTGTAGAGGCCTCAAGGTTACCTGTCATCCTGTCTCCAGGAGTGTTGTTGTGGTCAGGAGAGATGGGTGGTGACAGGAATGTCCCCTTCTACCCAGTCACCTCCACCCCCACTCACAGTCCCTGTCCCCCTGTTAATCTGTGGCTGCTTCTCCACTCCCGTTCTCCCCTCAGAGCCTGTCAGTCCTGCTCCCCTCAGAGCCTGTCCGTCTCCTGTGCATTTGCTCCTGCTTTCCCCCTGGGAACCTGCTGGTTGTTGCTAACAATATAGTGAGGGCCCCTCCCTGTCCCCTCTGTGCCACTTACTCTAATGGATGAACAGTACAGAGAGAGGCAGGTCACCTTCACACACACACACACACACACACACACACACACACACACACACACACACACACACACACACACACACAAAACAGGGCGTTGAGCATTGTGTTAGTTACTCCACCATCAGACTGTACTGCCCGGAATTGACATTTCTGCTGCTTGCAACTCTTTTTAGATTATCCCAAGATATTTCCTGATTTACATCCATCCAGCCCCTTTGGGGATGTGTAATTCTCCTGTGATCGCCAAACTTTCCTTTGCCAGTCTAGTAAGTACTGTTTGCACTTTTGTCGGATAGAGATTGTAGCAGTAACATGGCAGGATCAGTGAAATCTTACTGAAATGTCTGAGTCCCTGTCTCACACGTGCCACAAGTATGTCCCCTCATGTTGACAGAGAGAAGGAGAGAGCGAGAGGGAGAGGAGACAGAGGGAGAGCCGAAGGCATTGGGTCATTTCTGTGCTCCATGTGGCAGCATCACAGGACGATTTCAGCAACCTCCATGCCAAGATTAGTGCTCCCTTGAGCTTTCAAACCAGTACTCCTGATTACATCTTGGAAGAGCTGTATGTGCAGATGTTCAAGCAGACATATACAAACACACACCACACATGCACACTTACAAAACAACCACAACTACACACATAGGCAAATAACATTAACTCAAACAAATGCGTTTTTAAACGGGATACATACGCATGGCAGTAGCATGAGTATAGCATCTGTCCATATGACCTTGAATGTCCCACAGGAGGGGGAGTAGAGAGGATCAGATGGATGCTCATATCGTAGATTACCTCCCCCCAGAGACACAAAATGTGCTCACTGTTGTTTTACTGCCAGAATGTATGTCTGAAAGAGTCAGGGATAAACCCATGAGCAGCATTAGGCTACACATGACATGCATGCACATGATAATACTACACGGACGATGTTACACACTATTAGGAATATTTTTTATGAAGAAACAACTTGGTGGTGCTCCGTTTTTATAGAACATTAAGCTGGAAGAATTGTATTTGAAACATACTTTGAATGGCTCTAAAGAAAGACGAGATCAACGAGGGCAGTGTTGTTATCCTGTACATTGGCAGAGGATGGAAAGTAGGATGCCTCTCCGGTACAACACTATGGATGTTTTCATGTATATATCTGACCTCTCTCCACTCATACGCTACGCTAACTCCCGGTAGGACCTTTTACACTAGCCATTAATAGCAGGGTAATATTATCAATTCACATTCAGCTCTCTGTTGTTGTACTCTGTGTTCAGCTGCATTAGATAATGCTTATCATTTACAAATGAGAGGCCAGCAGGCCAACAAGCCATTAGTACACTACGAATAATTTGTGTACGAGACAGGACCAAAGATGCCCATAGTATATGAGGAAAACTAAACACTCAAAATGCATTTTTCCTCTGGGTATTGAAACCTATCCTATGGGGTTTGCTCAAGCCTCTTAAATGATAGGGATTTGCTACGAGAAAAGTGGACTTTGATTGACTGAAGGGCTTAGGAGCGAATAAGTTCATGGCCCCAAGCTATGGGAGGCCAACATCATACTAGCTAGGTCCAGTGGAGATGGACTTACTTCTAGGTGTACAATTTAGAGTTGGCGGTATTTGTCTTATACATTTTTCTTGTCTTCATTCACAGAGCGATTGTAAAGAAAGGAGTGTCGTTTCGCACAGCAACACCTAGTAACTCGTTGCTGTGGGATATCACTCTGGACGCTGGAGCAGATGGCACCATCGCTGTTGTTTGTCAGAGGAAATCTGCCATACCGGGAAAAAGGCAAGTCTGCTGAAAATACACAACCATCCCCCAATTTACTGTCAGTGAACTCCATTAAACTCACCGTGTTCAACCACTGGACCATGGATGGACCATTCACGTCTGGGTTTGGCTGCTCATAGACAGCTTTAAACACACTTCTGAATGTTAAGAAGTTATATTATGTCATGGGTTGTTGTAATAATAGTGTACATGCTACTGGGGCTTAATGATTTCAATTTTGCCTGAGGGAGTGAAAAATAGTCTGCAAAGTAGTATGAGTAGGATAATGCCTCAGAATAAATACCACCCACACACGATGCCATTTTGACCGAGGCTTAGCCTATCTGACCTGACAAGACACCGTATGCTATCCAAGCACAAAACTGCTGCTGGGAAAAGCTTAAGTAAATCTGCTTTTAAAAAGGCCACTGTCCTCACACCTTATTAAGTAGAGCTACCTCTTAACCTTTTATGCAGTGGGCTAAATCAGGGTCACGCAGAGTGTTTCTTGGTAGTCTTAAACAAATCTACTTTGAAACAAAAGTATACACCTCACACACATGGTTATGGGCTTAGAAAAAAGAAGACACCTGTACCATGTCAGATATAAAGTTGAAATGTATTCCATTTTGAGTTTGCATCTCAATATGAGACTTTATATAAATCACAGAAGACTGAAATATAACAAAACCATTTGACATAGGAACACCGGTGTTAAAAAATGTATCATGTTTATTAATTATGAAATTATGAAAAATATTAACATTCCATCAATAAGGCCACCAGAGGGCAATTTGGTAATTTGACTGCAGGAAAGGGCTACGTCAATCTCTGGAAATTTCGAATTGCTTATCTATAGTTCACATGAAATCGTTGAAGAGTATTTCTGTCCCCTATTTAGAATATTTACGTTTTTTTGTATCCTTTACAGTATGTTAGCGCTTTTGGAAAACAATTAAACAATGATTAACATTAAACATTAGCTAGCCCCAGTCAATGTGAAGATGTGGCTTTGTTGATAATACCCCTTTCGTTCCTACAAGCTAAACTTGTATGTCCTTTTAAGTCTGTGGGATATTTTTCTGGTACCATTGCTGCTGTCACAAATATGTCTAGAGTCATGGTCCTCTTTCTGAAGTGTAACCTTTTCCTTGCTTGAGGACAATACACCAGATGTAGGAACCTGTCCATGCTGGAACAGGACCTTCAATTGACATTCTATGTAACTGACCAACTCTGTGGCTTGGATGACCTTTAGATGATCTGGTGTGGCTCCAGGTATTTATAGTCTTTGAGAAGTTCCCATGAAATCAAAAGTGGCACTTCATTTGTCGTTTGTAGTTTTAGTTGAAGCATTTTGGTGTCCATGATTGAATTGAGCTGGGTTGACCTCATTTTCTTGTTTTTCCTATGTGATGGTATTAGTTCATTGTTTATCAAACCCGTTTTGGGGAACATATTTGTGGATGCAAAATCGTTTGTTAGGGCTAATCCATCTTAAAATGTCATAATTTACTAGACCCCCTGTAGGGGCTGTCTAATGTCACACCACTTTGGGGATTTCATGGACTTTGTCTCTCAGTTTCCTATAGTGTCAGTAAGTACTGTGAGTGTTTATGCAGCTATCTGGATATTAAGACATTTTTTGCCTCTGTTTGACAATAGACTGCAATGGATCTTCCGACTTAAAACAGCTGCTTAGTGAGAGTGCTGTCCCTTTAATAATCTGGGGGTTGGAGTACTTCACTGCTTCACCAACAAGAATGGCAGAAGGCTATAATGGTGTCCCCCATTTCAATGTAATGCCAGATTAAACCGGCAAAATCTGTTTTAATGTGGGATAGAGACCCTCTTTTAATCGGGCACATCTTGTTTTGATACTTGACTAAAACATTTATGGTTTGTTTGTGTTTTTGTGTTTTTGTGCAATATACTAAGATTATTTAATTAAAGTAAATCTCTCTTTTTTGTGCTTTTACATATGGTGTGCAGAATTAAAGAATATCTTAAAGAATAAATGATAGAGAACTCATCAGATTAGCTTTGTGCTTGCATTTGACTTTGTGTGCTTAGTCCCCTCCTGTACTCCCTGTTTACCCACAACTGCGTGGCTACGCACGACTCCAACACCATCTTGAAGTTTGCTGACGACACGGCGGTGGTAGGCCGGATCACCGACGCCGATGACTCAGCCTACAGGGAGGAGGTCAGAGACTTAGCAGTGTGGTGCCAGGACAATAAACTCTCCCTCAACGTCAGTAAGACCAAGGAGCTGATCATGGACTATAGGAGAAAGAGGGGAGAGCACGCCCTCATCCACATCGACAGGGTTGTCGTGGAGCGGGTCGAGACCTTCAAGTTCCTTGGCGTCCACATCACTAAGGACTTAACATGGTCCACACACACCTACACAGTCATGAAGTGGGCACGGTAGCGTCTCTTCCCCCTCAGGAGTCTGTAAAGATTTGACATGGGCCCTTGGATCCTCAAAACGTTCTGCAGCTACACTGTCAAGAGCATCTTGACTGGCTGCAGCACCGCTTGGTATGGAAAATGCACCACTCTTGACCGCAAAGCATTACAGTGGGTTGTGCGGACAGCCCAGTACATCACACAGGCCGAGCTCCCTGCTACCCAGGACCTCTATATCAGGCAGTGTCAGAGGAAGGCCCGAAAAATTGCCAAAGACTCCAGCCACCCAAGCCATAGACTGTTCACTCTGCTATAGTCTGGCAAACCCCTAAAATGGGTTCCACCTGAAACAAAAAAAGGTTATCTATGGGGACAGCTGAAGAACCCTTTTTTCAAAGAGTGTACCCAAACTATCTGCACTTACCCTACGCACACTCACTAGAACAGTGGTTCCCAAATGTTCTTCAAACATTTAACCTCCAGCTGCGTACCAGGGTCAGCGCACTCTCAAATGTTACTTTTTGCCATCATTGTAAGCCTGCACACACTATACAATACATTTATTAAACTTAAGAATGAGTGTGAGTTTTTGTCACAACCCGGCTCGTGGGAAGTGACAAAGAGCTCTTATAGGACCAGGGCACAAATAATAATATAATAATAATCAATAATTTTGCTCTTTATTTAACCATCTTACCTATAAAACCCTATTTGAAAAATGTGAATAACTCACCACAGGTTAATGAGAAGGGTGTGCTTGAAAGGATGCACATAACTCTATTGGAGAAAGTCTCAGTCTTAAATAATTTTCCACAAACGGTCTGTGCCTGTATTTAGTCTCATGCTAGTGAGGGCTGAGAATCCACTCTCACATAGGTACGTGGTTGCAAAGGGCATCAGTGTCTTAACAGCGTGATTTGCCAAAGCAGGATACTCTGAGCGCAGCACAATCCAGACATCTGGCAGTGGCTTCTGATTTAAATTACATTTTCACAGAACCGCTTGTTGCAATTTCGATGAGGCTCTCTTGTCCAGATATCGATAAGTGGACTGGAGGAAGGACATGAAAGGGATAAGAATCCAGTTGTTTGTGTCATCCGTTTCGGGAAAGTACCTGCGTAATTGCGCACCCAACTCACTCAGGTGCTTCGCTATATCACATTTTACATTATCCGTAAGCTTGAGTTCATTTGCACACAAAAAAAAATCATTCAATGATGGAAAGACCTGTGTGTTGTCCAACTTCTTAATCATAGCCTCAATTTTGTCTCTCACATTGAATATAGTTGCGGAGAGTGACTGTAATCCTAGATTCAGATCATTCAAGCGAGAAAAAACATCACCCAGATAGGCCAGTCGTGTGAGAAACGTGTCATCATGCAAGTGGTCAGACAAGTGAAAATGATGGTCAGTAAAGAAAACGTTAAGCTCGTCTCTCAATTTAAAAAAAAACGTGTCAATACTCTGCCCGTTGATAACCAGCTCCCTTATGTGTTGTAAAAGTGTTACATGGTCACTGCCCATATCATTGCATAGTGCAGAAAATACACAAGAGTTCAGGGGCCTTGCTTTAACAAAGTTAACCATTTTCACTGTAGTGTCCAAAACGCCTTTCAAGCTGTCAGGCATTCCCTTGGTAACAAGAGCCTCTCGGTGGATGCTGCAGTGTACCCAAGTGGCGTCGGGAGCAACTGTTTGCACGCGCGTTACCATTCCACTATGTCTCCCTGTCATGGCTTTTGTGCCATCAGTACAGATACCAACATGAGCAGCAGCTATGTTTGGCTACATACGGACCGTTAATGAAATTCCCGTCAGAGAGTAACGGTTAATGTGATTGGATGTTAATTATTTGACTAGGCTACTTGTATTTGACATTGTCTTCTTATTTCGCTGAACACTAGATGGTTTCATTTTATTTTTGGCAGTGAAACGAGGCTACCCAGGCGGGGGAAAAAACTCACCCAAATGTATAGCCCCGTTGGAAAATATAAATTGACTGTTTGAAAATGTGAGAAAAAAAAAAATGTCCCAAAAATCACATTTGTATTTGGCGTACCCCCGACGGCATTGCGCGTACCCCTGGGGGTACCCAGTTTGGGAATACCTGCACTAGGCTATATACAAACCATATACAGTGCCTTATTCCACCTGCTTTTGTGTTACCTCCTGCACTAAAAATACATTTAAAAGATTTTTGTGTAAAATTTAGCAAAATTATTGAAAATGAAATACAGAAATATCTAATTTGCATAAATATTCACACCGCTGAGTGTTAGAATCACCTGGCAGCAATACAGCTGTGAGTATTTCTGAGTAAGTCTCTAAGCGCTTTTCACACCTGGATTGCACATTATTATTTTTATAATTCTTTAAGCTCTGTCAAGTTGGTTGTTGAACATGGCTAGACAGCCGCTTTCAAGTCTTGCCATAGATTTTAAAGCCAAAACTGTAACTAGGCCAGTCAGGAACATTCAATGTTATCTTGGTAAGCAACTTGGTAAGCAACAACTGTGTATATTGGGCATTGTGTTTTAGGTTTTTGCCATGCTGAAAGGTGAATTTGTCTCCCAGAGTCTGTAAGAAAGCAGACTAAAGGACTTTTCCCTCTAGGATTTTGCTCGTGCTTAGCTCTATTCCGTATCTTTTTATCCTAAAAGACTCCCTAGTCCTTGCCAATGAAAAGCATACCTATAACATGATGCAACCTACAGCCTGCTTAGAAATATGAAGAGTGGTACTCAGTGATGTATTAGATTTGGCCCAAACATAACACTTTGTATTCAGGACATAAAGTACATTTCTTTACCACCTTTTTTGAAGTTTTACTTAAGTGGCTTATTGCAAATCGGGTGCATGTTTTGGAATATTTTATTCTGTACAGGCTTCCTTCTTTTCCATCTGTCATTGAGGTCAGTATTGTGGAGTATTTGTGTAAGTGTGTGTCTGTGCCTGTGCCTGTGTGTGTTTCTTCACAGTCCCCGTTGTTCCATAAGGTGTATTTTTTTTCTTTTTTCTCTTCAGATTTGACTGCTTGCATCAGTTACCTGATATGGAATAGAGTTCCATGTAGCCATGGATGTATGTAGTACTGTGCACCTCCCATAGTCTGTTCTATACTTTGGGATTGTGAAGAGACCTCTGGTGACATGTCTTATGGGGTATGCATGGGTGTCCGAGCTGTGTTAGTAGTTTTAACAGACAACTCGGTGCATTCAGCATGCCAATACCTCTTACAAAAAAAGTACTGAGACAGTTCGGGCCAGCCGTGCTGCCCTGTTCTGAGGCAATTGGGAAATTTGCTAAGTCCCTCTTTGTGGCACCTGACCACACAACTGGACAGTAGTCCAAGTGCAACAAAACTAGGGCCTGTAGGACCTGCCTTGTTGATAGTGTTGTTAAGAAGGCAGAGTAGCGCTTTATTATGGACAGACCTCTCCCCATCTTAGCAACTGTGGTTTTCATGTTTTGACCATGACAGTTTACAATCCAGGGTTACTCCAAGCAGTTTAGTCTCCTCAACTTGCTCAAATTCCACATTATTCATTACAAGATTTAGTTGAGGTTTAGGGTTTAGTGAATAGTTTGTCCCAAATACACTGCTTTTAGTTTTAGAAATACTTACTTCTTGCCACTCATTCTGAATCTGACTGCAGCTCATTGTTAAGTGTTGCTGTGATTTCACTCACTGTAGTAGCTGACATGTATAGTGTTGAGTCATCCGCATACAAGTAAGGGGCCTAGACAGCTGCCTGGGGATTTCCTGATTATAGCTGGATTATGTTGGAGAGGCTTCCATTAAAGAACACCCTCTGTGTTCTGTTAGACAGGTAACTCTTTATCCAAAATATAGCATGGGGTGTAAAGCCATAACACATACATTTTTCCAGCAGCAGACTGTGATCGATAATGTTAAAAGCCGCAATGAAGTCTAACAAAACAGCTCCCACAATCTTTTTATCATCAATTTCTCTGTCATTTGTGCAAGTGCCGTGGGTATGTTGAATGTCCGTCCCTATAAGCGTGCTGAAAGTCTGTTACAATTAAATTTTACGGTAAACAAATTGATATCTGGATTATTAAGGGTTGGTAATAAACTGGTTGGTCGGCTATTTGAGCCAGTAAAGAGGGGTTTACTATTCTTGGTTAGCGGAATTACTTTGCTTCCCTCCAGGTCTGAGAGCACAAACTTTCTTGTAGGCTTAGATTGAAGATATGGCAAATTAGAGTGGCAATATCGTCTGCTATTATCCTCAGTAGTTTTCTATCCAAGTTGTCAGACCCAGGTGGCTTGTCATTGTTGATAGACAACAATAATGTTTTCACCTCTTCCACACTCATTTTTCGGAAATCAAAATTACAATGCTTGTCTTTCAGAATTTGGTCAGTTATACTTGGATGTGTAGGGTCGGCATTTGTTGCTGGCATGTCATGCCTAAGTTTGCTAGTCTTGCCCATGAAAACATCATTAAATTAGTTGCCAATATCAGTGGGATTTGGAATGAATGAGCCATATGATTCAAGGAATGATGGAGCTGAGTTTGTCTTTTTCCCCAAAATTTCAATTAAGGTGCTCCAAAGCTTTTTACTATCATTCTTTATATAATTTATTTTTGTTTCCTAGTATAGTTTCTTCTTTTTATTCAGTTTAGTCACATGATTTCTCAGTTTGCAGTACGTTTGCCAATCAGTCATGCAGCCAGACTTATTTGCCATTCCTTTTTGCCTCATCCCTCTCAACCATACCATTGTTTATTTCCTCATCAAACCTCGGGGATTTAACAGTTTTTACAGTAATTTTCTTAATGGGTGCATGCTTATTAGTAACTGGAATAAGCAAATTCATAAATGTGTCAAGTGCAGTGTCTGGCTGCTCCTCAATACACACCACCGACTAGCAAATTTTCTTTATATCATCAACATAGGAATCACTACAAAACGTATTGTATGATCTCTTCTACACTATATTAGGCCCAGTATTTGGAACTTTGGTTATCCTGTAAATGGCTACTATATTGTGATCACTACATTCAATGGATTTGGATACAGCTTTAAAGAAGATTTCGACACGGTCGCCAGTTGTATGGTGTTTCCTCCGACACATTGGTGCGGCTGGCTTCCGGGTTAAGCCAGCAGTGTGTCAAGAAGCAATGCGGCTTGACAGGGTCGTGTTTCGGAGGACACATGGCTCTCGACCTTCGCGTCTCCCGAGTCCACACGGGAGTTGCAGCGATGGGACAAGACTGTAACTACCAATTGGATATCACGAAATTGGGGAGGAAAAAGGGGTAATAATAATAAAGAATATTTCTGCAGCATTAGTAAAGATGTGATCAATACATGTTGATGATTTCATTCCTGTGCTGTTTGTAAATACCCTGCTAGGTTGACTGATAACCTGAACCAGGTTGCAGGCACTGGTTACAGTTTCAAGCTTTTTCTTGAGTGGGCAGCTTGATGAAAGCCAGTCAATATTAAGGTCACCCAGAAAATATACCGTTCTGTTAATATCAATACAGTGCCTTCGGAAAGTATTCAGAACGCTTGACTTTTTCTACATTTTGTTACGTTACAGTCTCATTCTAAAATGGATTTTTAAAAATCTACACATAATACCCCATAATGCAAGGCAAAACCAGATTTTTTGCAATTTCTTTCAAAAACAGAAAAACCTAATTTATCTAAGTATTCAGACCCTTTGCTATGAGACTCAAAATTGAGCTCAGGTGCATCCTGTTTCCATTGATCATCCTTGAGATGTTTCTACAACTCAATTGGAGTCCAACTGTGGTAAATTCAATTGATTGGACATGATTTGGAAAGGCACACACCTGTCTAAATAATGTCCCACAGTTGACAGTGCATGTCAGAGCACAAACCAAGCCAAGACGTCGAAGGAATTGTTCGTAGAGCTCCGAGACAGGATTGTGTCGAGGCACAGATCTGTGGAAGGGTACCAAAACATTTCTGCAGCATTGAAGGTCCCCAGGAACACAGTGGCCACCATCATTCTTAAATGTAAGAAGTTTGTAACCACCAAGACTCTTCCTAGAGCTGGCTGCCCGGCCAAACGGAGCAATCTGGGAGAAGGGCCTTGGTCAGGGAGGTGACCATGAAGCCGATGGTCACTATGACAGAACTCCAGTGTTCCTCTGTGGAGATGGAATAACCTTCCAGAAGGACAACATCTCTGCAGCACTCCACCAAGCAGGCCTTTTATGGTAGAGTGGCCAGACGGAAGCCACTCCTCTGCTTGCAGCCAATGTTTGCAGCCAATGCTGCAAACATTTTTTGGTACCCTTCCCCAGATCTGTGCCTCGACACAACCCTGTCTCGGAGCTGTACGGAAAATTCCTTCGACATCATGCTTGGATTTTGCTCTGACATGCACTGTCAACTGTGGGACCTTATATAGACAGGTGTGTGCCTTTCCAAATCATGTCCAATCAATTGAATTTACCACAGTTGGACTCCAATCAAGTTATAGAAACATCTCAAGGATGATCAATGGGAACAGGATGCACCTGACCTTAATGTTGTGAATTTTTTAACAAATGTTAGAATTGTTCTTCCGCTTTGACGTTAGAGTATTTGGTGTAGATCGTTAACAGAAAATGTCAATTCAATTAATTTGAGTCCCACTTTGTCACACAACAAAATGTGGAAAAAGTCAAGGGTGTGCATACTTTCTGAAGGCCCTGTAAGTGCTTGATGTGTGAAAGGGAGGGTGTGTGCCAGATAAAGATGTCAGATCTTAATTTGACACTTTCGTAGCAGCAGGAAAATAATCCTGCAACAGGAGGATTTTAAGAATATTGAATAGTTAGTACACTGTCAGGGGGCAACTGGAAGCGGTGTTTGTAGGCTATACAATAATTAAAAATAAATAATTAATGCAAGGGCATTGAAGATGAAACATGGCTGGGTCTTTCAGCATGACAATGATCCCAAACACACTGCCGGGCAACGAAGGAGTGGCTTCGTAAGAAGCATTTCAAGGTCCTGGAGTGGCCTAGCCCATCTCCAGATCTCAACCCCATAGAAACCTTCAATGCTGCAAACATTTTTTGGTACCCTTCCCCAGATCTGTGCCTCGACACAACCCTGTTTTCGGAGCTGTACGGAAAATTCCTTCGACATCATGGCTTGGATTTTGCTCTGACATGCACTGTCAACTGTGGGACCTTATATAGACAGGTGTGTGCCTTTCCAAATCATGTCCAATCAATTGAATTTACCACAGTTGGACTCCAATCAAGTTATAGAAACATCTCAAGGATGATCAATGGGAACAGGATGCACCTGACCTTAATGTTGTGAATTTTTAACAAATGTTAGAATTGTTCTTCCGCTTTGACGTTAGAGTATTTTGTGTAGATCGTTAACAGAAAATGTCAATTCAATTAATTTGAGTCCCACTTTGTCACACAACAAAATGTGGAAAAAGTCAAGGGGTGTGCATACTTTCTGAAGGCCCTGTAAGTGCTTGATGTGTGAAAGGGAGGGTGTGTGCCAGATAAAGATGTCAGATCTTAATTTGACCACTTTCGTAGCAGCAGGAAAATAATCCTGCACAGGAGGATTTTAAAGAATATTGAATAGTTAGTATCACTGTCAGGGGGCAACTGGAAGCGGTGTTTGTAGGCTATACAATAATTAAAATAAAATAATAAATGCAAGGGCATTGAAGATGAAACATGGCTGGGTCTTTCAGCATGACAATGATCCCAAACACACTGCCCGGGCAACGAAGGAGTGGCTTCGTAAGAAGCATTTCAAGGTCCTGGAGTGGCCTAGCCACTCTCCAGATCTCAACCCCATAGAAACCTTCAATGCTGCAACATTTTTTGGTACCCTTCCCCAGATCTGTGCCTCGACACAACCCTGTCTCGGAGCTGTACGAAAAAATTCCTTCGACATCATGGCTTGGATTTTGCTCTGACATGCACTGTCAAACTGTGGGACCTTATATAGAGGTGTGTGCCTTTCCAAATCATGTCCAATCAATTGAATTTACCACAGTTGGACTCCAATCAAGTTATAGAAACATCTCAAGGATGATCAATGGGAACAGGATGCACCTGACCTTAATGTTGTGAATTTTTAACAAATGTTAGAATTGTTCTTCCGCTTTGACGTTAGAGTATTTTGTGTAGATCGTTAACAGAAAATGTCAATTCAATTAATTTGAGTCCCACTTTGTCACACAAAAAATGTGGAAAAAGTCAAGGGGTGTGCATACTTTCTGAAGGCCTGTAAGTGCTTGATGTGTGAAAGGGAGGGTGTGTGCCAGATAAAGATGTCAGATCTAAATTTGACCACTTTCGTAGCAGCAGGAAAATAATCCTGCAACAGGAGGATTTTAAGAATATTGAATAGTTAGTATCACTGTCAGGGGGCAACTGGAAGCGGTGTTTGTAGGCTATACAATAATTAAAAATAAATAATTAATGCAAGGGCATTGAAGATGAAACATGGCTGGGTCTTTCAGCATGACAATGATCCCAAACACACGCCCGGGCAACGAAGGAGTGGCTTCGTAAGAAGCATTTCAAGGTCCTGGAGTGGCCTAGGCCACTCTCCAGATCTCAACCCCATAGAAAATCTTTGGAGGGAGTTGAAAGTCCGTGTTGCCCAGCAACAGCCCCAAAACATCACTGCTCTAGAGGAGATCTGCATGGATGAATGGGCCAAAATACCAGCAACAGTGTGTGAAAACCTTGTGAAGAATTACAGAAAACGTTTGACCTCTGTCATTGCCAACAAAGGGTATATAACAAAGTATTGAGATAAACTGACCAAATACTTATTATTATTGACCAAATACTTATTTTCCACCATAATTTGCAAATAAATTAATTAAAACTCCTACAATGTGATTTTCTGGAGAGAAAAAATCTCATTTTGTCTGTCATAGTTGAAGTGTACCTATGATGACAATTACAGGCCTCTCTCATCTTTTTAAGTGGGAGAACTTGCACAATTGGTGGCTGACTAAATACTTTTTTGCCCCACTGTATGTTCAAGTCAGGGAATAGGCCGATTTAAATCTTAGTGCTTGTGTGGTTCAGTGGTTACAGCTGCTGACCCCGAAAGACATATGCCAGACACTGCCCTTTGAACTTTTGGAGGAACTAGTACTTTTTTAGTTACTCTCTGTGGGCTGTACTTGTACGTATACTGACACCGTAGCCAAACCGGCCGCACGCCATCGTGCGCAAATTGATTTTGTCCCCCCACACCAAACTCGATCACAACACGCAGGTTAAAATATCAAAACAAACTCTGAACCAATTATATTAATTTGGGGACAGGTCGAAAAGCATTAAACATTTATGGCCAATTTAGCTAGCTAGCTTGCAGTTGCTAGCTAATTTGGCCTATTTAGCTAGCTTGCTGTTGCTAGCTAATTTGTCCTGGATTTAAACGTTGAGTTGTTATTTTATGCACAAGGTCCTCTACTCTGACAATTACCACCCACAAAACGGTCAACCGAATCGTCTTGTCATCTCTCCTCCTTCCAGGCTTTTTCTTCTTTGGACTTTATATGGCGATTGGCATCTAACTTTCATAGTTACCACGACGACTGAATGAACTCAGTTCATCTTTCAATCACTCACGTGGGTATAACCAATGGGGAGATGGCACGTGGGTATCTTCTTCTATGAACCAATGAGGAGATGGGAGAGGCAGGACTTGCACCGCGTTCAGCGTCACAAATAGAACTGACTTCTATTTTAGCGCTTGGCAACGCAGACGCTCATTGGTGCGCGCGAGCAGTGTGGGTGCAATAATTGAATAACATGTATGTTTAAATTTATTTTGCAACGGCGCGCACGCGATGCGAGCGGTTTGGTCAGCATGTTACTCAAGTAATTTCTGAGGAACTAAACTACATTTACCAATTCACTTCAAGTTACATAGATTTATATCATTTATATCATCGCTGTCGAATATTTCATTTCCCTTACATGGATCGAACTATTGGTGCCCCTCTTACGTCCTCTAGTAAAGTTTCACGACCCCATTACAATAAATGTGTTCAAACCCTGTATCGTCCACCACGCTCTGAAGTGAACGCACTCTTCATCCTACGATCATTTTTTTTGTTCGTAGTCAGGATCGATCAGTACACTTCAAATGCTGTCTGCTTTTAATAGTATAACAGTGAAGTCGGAAGTTTACATACACTTAGGTTGGAGTCATTAAAACTTTTTTTCAACCACTCCACAACCACTCCACAAATTTCTTGTTAAACAAACTGTAGTTTTGCAAGTTGGTTAGGACATCTACTTTGTGCATGACACAAGTAATTTTTCCAACAATTGTTTACAGACAGATTATTTCACTTATAATCCACTGAATCACAATTCCAGTGGGTCAGAAGTTTACATACACTAAGTGGACTTGCCTTTAAGCAGCATGGAAAATTCCAGAAAATGATGTCATGCTTTAGAAGCTTCTGATGGGCTAATTGACATAATTTGAGTCAATTAGAGGTGTACCTGTTAAGTAATTCAAGGCCTATTTTCAAACTCAGTGCCTCTTTGCTTGACATCATAGGAAAATCAAAAGAAATCAGCCAAGACCTCAGAAAAAAAATTGTAGACCTCCACAAGTCTGGTTCACCTTGGAGCAATTTCCGAAAGCCTGAAGTACCACTTCATCTGTACAAACAATTGTACGCAAGTATAAACACCATGGGACCACGCAGCCGTCATACCGCTCAGAGATGAACGTACTTTGGTGTGAAAAGTGCAAATCAATCCTAGAACAACAGCAAAGGACCTGGAGGAAACAGGTACAATGGTATCTATATCCACAGTAAAACGAGTCCTATATCGACATAACCTGAAAGGCCGCTCAGCAAGGAAGAAGCCACTGCTCCAAAACCACCATAAAAAAGCCAGACTACGGTTTGCAACTGCACATGGGGACAAAGATCGTACTTTTGGAGAAATGTCCTCTTTTCTGATGAAACAAAAATATAAATGTTTGGCCATAATGACCATCGTTATGTTTGGAGGAAAAAGGGGGAGGCTTGCAAGCCGAAGAACACCATCCCAACCGTGAAACACAGGGGTGGCAGCATCATGCTGCGGGGATGCTTTGCTGCAGGAGGGACTGGTGCACTTCACAAAATAGATGGCATCATGTGGCAGGAAAATTATGTGGATATATTGAAGCAACATCTCAAGACATCAGTCAGGAAGTTAAAGCTTGGTCGCAAATGGGTCTTCCAAATGGACAATGACCCCAAGCATACTTCCAAAGTTGTGGCAAAATGGCTTAAAGACAACAAAGTCAAGGTATTAGAGTGGCCATCACAAAGCCCTGACCTCAATCCCATAGAACATTTGTGGGCAGAACTGAAAAAGCGTGTGCGAGGAAGGAGGCCTACAAATCCTTCTCCGTTACACCAGCTCTGTCAGGAGGAATGGGCCAAAATTCACCCAACTTATTGTGGGAAGCTTGTGGAAGGATTCCTGAAACGTTTGACCCAAGTTCAACATTTTAAAGGCAATGCTACCAAATACTAATTGAGTGTATGTAAATTTCTGACCCACTGGGAATGTGATGAAAGAAATACAGGCTGAAATAAATAATTCTCTCTACTATTATTCTGACATTTCACATTCTTAAAATAAAGTGGTGATCCTAACTGACCTAAGACAGGGAATTTTTACTAGGATTAAATGTCAGGAATTGTGAAAAACTGAGTTTAAATGTATTTGGCTAAGGTTTATGTAAACTTCTGACTTCAACTTTATATGGCTGCATTTCAGATCCATGTTTGTGCATTTGAATGTTGCAGTAATAGGATCTAGACCTAGCGTTTGAGAGAGCGAGAGAGAACATTATTTTGATAGCAGGCCTGATCCCAATGTCTTGACTGCCCCCGCATTGAGAGAAAGAGAACTGCTCATTTTTAAGAAATCGTGAGGCTCATTTGAATTTTCTGATGCAACAGGAAAATTCTCTGTAACAAGAGTGATCAAGTTAAGATACAACATCTGTACTGGACTGCCTTACTTGAGAGTAAGTGGACCTGTTCCTATTCAGTAGTGTGTTTCACAGGGAGTTGCAATGACAAAGAATAAAATGGAGACTTTGTATTGTCGAAGTTCCAGCAGCACAATATTCCAGCTGGGCAATATTATGAGTTTAGGGAGATCTCATGAGTTCATGACAGCTCGCTTGACTCTTGGGTTCAAAGTCCATAGTTAAAAGCTATCTTAACACCATCACTGCACTTACTTTAGAGACTTTGGACAGATTCATCAGATTAGAGGGGATCCTATCCTAGTCCTATTCAAGGCATTCTAGTGTACATTGAGAGGATCAGGCTATCAGAAAAATGTACTGCTATAAGCTATCCTATTTAGCCCATGCGTACATCCACCTTTAGCCTTGCGCCTGCAGTGGCACGTGTGTCTGTTTAGAGTTAATAGGTTTCAGTGGTGGGAGATTGTTCATCTCATTAATCTGTTGTCTCACACAATCAAATCCCTGATGCTCAATTGCCATGCTCGACTGGTCATACCTTACATGTGCACAAACAAAGTGATTACTTTAGAGTAACAGGACATTTATGTTAGAGCATTAATTGACACCCTAGGTGTGGATAATCTTGTTTCATGCTACCGATGGCTTTGGAAGGAAAATCCCATCTTTTGTTGTTATTTGGATGAAGGACAAAAGACCAAGGAATTAAGTCATTATTATTATTGCATGACGAACGAGACAACAATTAAATGAGTGTTTTCTTATTATCCATTTTGTTAAGGATAGGTAGTTTAGACAGCACACTACAGCTCACTACCACTTCCACTTCCACACTTCATTTCCCAGGGGGCAGCTCCAACCTTGTCCAAGTGCTGAGCCTGGTTGATAAGCACATCAGGTGCTGCCAAATAGGTGATCGTCAGTCAGTGTCCCAGCTTACAAGCCGTGAGCCTGCTAGGGCTGTTACGGTGATGGTATTACCACCACACTGGCGGTCATGAGTCATGAAGGCACTCAAATTCCACGTGCCGTTTAGTCACAGTAATTATGCTTCTCCAAGCTTTGATGCTGCTGATGGTCATTAGTAACCTACCAAACTTGCTAACTGCCTGGGACTCAGCACTCTATTGTCCCTCTAATCACTCTGACATCAATTCAAATGTATTTGAAAATCTAATCAAACACTTCATGATAGCCCATGAGCTCATGTTGCGCATTATTTCAATGGGCTATGCAATTGCAGGAGAAAACAGTGATGGCCTCTACTAAAAAGAGAAGGATCAGCTTTCTATAGGCTAGGCCTACTATATTTATTTCTCAACATTCCTAATATTAAGCTCATTGCTTATATTTACAACAGGAGTATAGCTTACCTGGCTGGCATGAAAATAAACCACGGGGAAAGCGTACTCCATTTGCTATTTAAGTGCAGAAATGACATGTATGTTTCGATACAGGTGCATGTTAATGGTCCATTCTAAATCAAAACAAATTTTACACATATATTATTTAGTATATGTAAAGACAAGATTAAATCAAGAATAGTCTGATGGGTGAAAATATTAGCCTATCACTTGTGAATTATATATTATCACTTGTGAATGATGCCCAGCATAAGAAACAAATACCTTTTTTGCGCGACTTTTTTGCGCGACTCTTGAATCATAGTCGCACACCTCATGTAGCCTAGCCCATAGGCCTATATGTTTTAATAAGGTTTGTATCACAACTAAAGTGGCCAAATAACTTATTTTAAAAAAGCACATTAATCGGCTTTACAAGGGGTGTTGAGCCTAACTGGCATACTTAAGCAGCGCGTGAGGTTCAAGTTTGGGAAGATCCTTTTCACCATAAAAATGCACCTTTATAATGGAAGCATTACATGCATAATTGCATTTGCTTTCACTTTTGATAATGGTGTTTTCTGCTAATGGAACATTCGCTCTTATAGCCTACTACTATGTGTGCATTGCTGCGCTTATAATGTGAAGAAATAGCCTAATAGTTTATCAACATTTTAAGCTAAACGTTCTGATCTGTTGCCTCAGCCACATTGCGTAAAAAAAGTTTTTTTGATGTTAGTGGTTGTATTCATTTGGGATCCATCGCATCCCACAGCCTCAGGCTGCTAGTTTGTTTGTTTTTCAGTTTGGGCGTGCCTTTGATATTTTTCATTTTTGTACATACAGTATTTATGTTTTGTCACCAGCTGAACAAATAATAATCCGCTTGGACTGACCGACCAAGAGATCAACAGAGACAGGGCTGGCCCTGGACCAATGTAAGGCTGCTGTCTCCCTGGGAACATGTACATTGAACATCTAGACACATACGCTGATTTCTCCCATAGCTGCACATCTTAAATCAGATTACAGAGCAGTTAAATTGACCAAGACCCCTAGACTTTGCGAGTGCAACCATATGAACAGGATAGTTAATGGTTTCTTAACAATATGTATGAAAACACTTTGACAATGCTGATCTTTTTTTTGTAATTGGTACAATTATTGTCATGTGTACAATTCAATGTAATCCATTTTAATGTATACTTTAGGGCAGAGTGTCCCAACTGGCGGCCCACGGGCCAAATTTGTCCCGCAGGTGATTTTATTTGGCCACCCAAGTCATAATAATTTTTTTGGGGGGGGGCATTAAGTGCTTTCAGAAATTATTCATACCTATTGACTTATTCCACATTTTGTGTTACAGCCCTAATTCAAAATGTATTAAACACAATCCCCCATGATGACAGAGTGAAAATATGTTTTTAGGAATTGTAGCAAATGTATTGAAAATTAAATATAGAAATATATAATTTACATAAGTATTCACACCCCTGAGTCAATACTTTGTAGAAGCACATTTTGGCAGTGATTACAGCTGTGAGTATTTCTGGGTAAGTCTTTATGAGCTTTCCTCACCTGGATAGTGCAACATTTGCCCATTTATTATTTTCAAAATTCTTCAAGCTCTGTCAACCATTTTCAGGTCTTGCCATAGATTTTCAAGAAGATTTAAGTCAAACCTGTAACTTGGTCACTCATGAACATTCACTGTTTTCTTGGTTAGTAACTCCAGTGTAGATTTGGCCTTGTGTTTTTAGATTATTGTCTTGCTGAAAGGTGAATTCATCTCCCAGTGTCTGGTGGAAAGCAGACTGAACCAGGTTTTCCTCTAGAATTGTGCTTGTGCTTAGCTCCATTCAACAACAAAAAATGTATCCTGTAAAAACTTCCCAGTCCTTAACAATTACAAACATACGCACAACTTGATCCAGCCACTACTATGCATGGAAATATGGAGAGTGGTACTCAGTAATGTGCTTTATTGGATTTGCCCTCGAATAGAGAGATACTGTATATGTGATTGTATACAAATGTAAGCAACGTTTAAAATAATTATATTTTAATACATTTTTATATCTTCTTGCGTTCAAGTTAGTCTACAAATGATATGTATTTATGTTCAGGCCCCATGACCATCCGCTCAAGAAACTTTCTACACACGGCTGAATCTTGTTGATGATCCCTGCTTTAGGGGATAGAGACCCCCTTTTAAATCATGCACATCTTGTTTTGATACTTGATTATTATAGTTTGTTTGTGTCTCTATTTTTGTTTAATTTGCTAAGATTATTAAATTACAGTAAATCTATTTTTTTGATGTCTTTACGTATGGTGTGTAGAATTTTTAAAAAGCTCTTAGAGAACTCATTAGAAGGTGCTTTGTGCTTGCATTTGACTTTGAAGGTGACACACACGGTACATTTGAAAAGATTTGACAGTTGGTTGTGTGCAAATGTAAGGGCTTGATGTGGGGAAGGAGGGGGTGTGCTGGATACAGGACTGCCTTACTTGAGAGTGAGTGGAGCATGTTCTATTCAGTAGTGTGTTTCATAGGGATTTGCAAAGGAATAGAAATTATACTTTGCATTGTCAAAGTTCCAGCTGCGCAATATTATGAGTCAAGTGAGATCTCATGAGTTCATGACACCTCACTTGACTCTGTGTTCAAAGTCCATAGTTAAAAGCTGTCTAAACCCATTCACTGCACTCAGCCATTACTGTCAATCCCCATGTTAATGATGATGATCTAACATACTTTCAGTTAAAACAGGCCTAACACTCTCTGTAATGCTTTACAGATGTTTCACTTTAGAGACTTTGGACAGATTCATCAGATTAGAGGGGATCCTATCCTAGTCCTATTCAAGGCATTCTAGTGTACATTGCGAGCATCAGGCTATCAGAGAACTTTACTGCTACAGGTATGAGCAATCTATCCTATTTAGCTCATGCGTCCATCCTCCCTCTGCCTGGCGCCTGCAGTGGCACATGTGTCTTTTTAGAGGTAATAGGTTTCAGGGGAGGAGGATTGTTCATCTCATTAATCTGGTGTCTCACACACAATCAAATCCCTGATGCTCATTTGTCATGCTCGGCTGGTCATGCCCTACAGGAAATGAATGTGGGAAAGAACATTAAATGACCCCCTTGTGTGGATAATCTTGTTTTATGCTTCTGACGACTTTGGAAGGAAGATACGTTTTTGTTGTTATTTTGATGAAGGACAAAATACCAAGGAATTAAATCATTATTATTGCATGATGAAACAGACATTAATCAAATGAGTATTTCCTTATTTCTCTTGAGTGTAAACAATGCTATCCATACACTAATGATAACAGCCTCCTAGTGTCCCAGGGCATATTTGACTGAGGAACCCAGATCCTCCCACCCGCTATCAATTCTTTATTGCTTTTCTTGTCTCTGTTTACACTGTGGCTGCTGTGTCAGGATCACTGCTGTGTCATCTTGATTACTTTAGGCTTTGCTGCCCTACCTTGACTGTTTACGGTAGCACCATTCTTCTCCTTTCTTTTAAAAATGTTTACTTCCCGGCCATGAATAATGTTTATCTCCGCATACCGGAGCTTGAGTTAATAGCTTGAGTTAAGACGCGCTGAATGAGTCCCTCTGGCAGTGACAGTCCCAGTCTGATCCTGTTTCTTCTATCTTCTCTCAGGCTGGACAGCAGTCTACTGGAGGTCCTACAGATGGACTTTGAGGTGGAGGAGCAGAGCAGCCAATCAGACAGCCGGGTGATCACATGGCGCCTGGAGTTGCCCGCATACACCAGGGATGGGGGGAAGGAGGGTTCCATGAAGATCTACACCACCCAGAGAGACTTTGTGGGCCTGGCCACACTCGTCATGGTGAGCACCGACTGACAATTCAACTCTAGCATCTACAGTCAGGCCCAAAAGTATTGGCACCATTGATAAAGATTTGCAAAAAAGACTGTATAAAATAAATTATTCAAATACTGAGGTATAATGTGTGCAAAGAAATGTAAGAAATTATATTATTTAATAGTAAATATGCTCAGAGAAATATATTTTGTTTAACAAGTAACACAAATCTAAAAAAGATAGGGTTCCGAATTATTGGCACCCCTGTTCTCAGTACTCTGTCACCCTCCCCTTGCGAGGATAACGGCTATTGAGACTTTTTTCTAAAAGGATTTATGAGATTGGAGAACACGTTGGGAGGGATCTTAAACCATTCCTTCATACATCTTTCTAGATCCTTGATATCCTTCATCTGCACCTATGGACTGCCCTTTCCAAGGTTTTCAAAGTCCGGAGACTGAAATGGCCATTGCAAAACATTTTGCTTTGACCATCTCAGTCTCTGGACTTAAACCCCATTGAAAACCTGTGTTTTCAATTGAAGAGGGTAGTCCATAAGTGCAGACGAAAGATATGTATGATTCTGTATGAAGGAATGGTCTAAGATCCCTCCCAATTAGCCTGGGCAGACTCGAGTGGGCTTTATGGATCTCCACTATCGTCTGGGCTTGATGGGGCCAGACGATAATACACTTGTTAGTCCCGGCGACCAGTTCGTACTTAAAACAATCTCCATTCAGGCTGCAAAGGCTTTGATATCCTCCTTAACTTTATTTAATGGCGAGAAGGCGGAAAATATGCATACCTTTTTTATGAAACACCATTTTCCACCACCATGCTAGAGTGGCTAAATGCTAATCCTTGATGCATTTAGCATTTAGCCACTCTAGCATGGTGGTAGAAAATGGTGTTTCATAAAAAAGGTACAGATATGTTCCACTTTCTCACCATTAAATAAGGTTAAGGAGGAACTCGAAGCCTTAGCGTACAATAAAGCTCAGTATTTGTATAATTTTATATTGTTTTTTCCCCCTCATCTTTATCAAGCGTCCCAATGATTTTATACCTGACTTGAATATGCATGTATTATTTTCACCTGTGAAATGTGCAATTGTAATTGATGTTTGCCTTGAACGAGGCCTCCAACAACAATTGTATATATGAGATCTATTGTTGGTAACGGGACCTAATTCACTGTGTACTCATGACATTGATGCCTCTGTGTCATAATGATGTACAAGGAGGTTGCCAGTCTCTGACCGATGCTTCACTATTGTTTTTTTTGTGTGTGTTTTCTTTCTCTTAATATAGGATCTCTGCAATTAATACATCATATAATCTCTATACCGTAACTAACTAAGAAATGTTATGAGCAATTGTCATTACAATATTCTATCTGCTCGTATCCCTTTGTGCTACTGCAATCAAGAGGCCCTGCTGACCTCTTAAACCACTATTGTTTGTTGTCATGGGAGATTTAGCATTTCTGTGTAGTAATACTTTTTCAAAACCATATCTTCTAAAAAAAAATCTTATTTTGTGATACATCTTTTGGGCATTTTGTTCATAAATGTATTTAATGGCTTCATGTAAATTAATGTTTGTGAACAGGAAAAACCTTGATTGTCTTTCAATCAATCTTGTCATATCATACAGTAAACAGTATCTGAAAATATAATACAGATAAAAGGCACTGAAATATGAAGGCATTGGTACTGTGATTTTTTTTCAGGACTTTGACTTCCTTCAGCTCAATCACGGATTAGATGGTGACCTCAGGCTGAGAGCCAAACATGAGGATAATAGATGTTTGGCAAGAGGGCCATTAGGTCTGTACTGATCTAGCACTCACCACTATGAGCTGCTGAAAATGGTTAAATATTGGTTGGAGCTACAGTTATATTGCCAATAAAAGAAGGATTATATATATTTACAGTACCAGTCAAAAGTTTGGACACACCTACTCATTCAAGGGTTTTTCTTATGTTTTTACTATTTTCTACATTGTAGAATAATAGTGAAGACATCACAACTATGAAATAATACATATGGATTCATGTAGTAACCAAAAACGTGTTAAATTAAGCAAAATATATTTTATATTTGAGATTGTTCAAAGTAGCCACCCTTTGCCTTGATGACAGCTTTGCACACTCTTGGCATTCTCTCAACCAGCTTCATGAGGTAGTCACCTGTGTTATGTCATAGCTTTGATGTCTTCACTATTATTCTACAAAATAGTTATAGTTCTAGTAATAGTAATAGTTTCTAGAAAATAGTAAAAATAAAGAAAAACCCTTGAATGAGTAGGTGTGTCCAAACTTTTGACTGGTACTGTACATATCTACCTAAATTACTTCGTACCCCTGCACATCAACTCTGTACTTGTACCCCATGTACATAGCCAAGTTATCATTACTCATTGTGTATTGATTATTGCTTCTATTATTTCTCTATTTTCTTTCTCTCCGCATTGTTGGGAAATGCATTTCACTTTTAGTCCACACCTGTTGTTTACGAAGCATGTGACTAATAACATTTAATTTGACATTTTAATTAATCAAATATGTATTTGTACTAGCGATGGGAAATGACAACTTCAGGTCATGTTGTTTCCACTCACAATTTCTCCCCTGCTCCCCCTGCCTACAACAAGTTTATATCTTAACCATGAGTGGTTACATTAGGTTGATATCTTATTAAACCTATTTCCAGACTGATGATGTCTTCCCTTTAGGACACAGAGATCCTGAACACGGCGGTGCTGACTGGGAAGAAGGTGGTGTTGCCTGTCAGGACTGTGGCTGTGGAGGAGGACGGGTCAGTCACTGACGTCTCAGACTTCACCAACTGCAGCTCCACTGATGAGGACATCCTGAAGGTACTGCAGGCTGCCTGCCACTTGATGCCACATTGTCCCCTGGAATTTATCCTTGGGTAAAGGGTGTATGTGTGCTAAAACCATGGCTTAGTGATGGAGGTACTTAGCACTTTAACACACAAATAAGGTGAGTGTGTTTCTCTAAGGTGTTGATATGAAGCTGTCAGACTCAGTTGCTAAACACAGAGCATTCCAACACCGATATTATGGGGCTACTCTAACATTCACTTTCACTTCTTTCACTGATAGCTTCCTTACTTTACCCACAGGTGTCACTGCCAGGATACTTTGCAGATCTGTGGTGTGAATAAACATGTCCAACAACCAAGGAGATGATTTCTAGTCATGTGGTTACCAGCCTGTTTTGACTGTGGTTAGAGTGCCGGTAGAGTGTGTGTGTCCTGTCTAGCTGCCCCAAGACTATGAGACAGGAGGAGGGCCATTTAGTGTGGGTGTAAGAGGGGGGAGTGACTGCTAAAGGCAAAGAAGTTGTACCAAAGTCACCTCTGCACATGTTCTCTTCCACATCACAAAACAAACAGTGAGTGACGCTCCAGTGACGTCCTCCATCATGCCCATCAGCTGCTGAACTGAAATGAACACATAACAGGACTTGACAGGGAAACAAAGGACGAACTTACACTTCACAGTGCGTGTTGTTGTTGCACAATAACCCTTTGTTACTACAGCCATTAATCTACATTCTGTCAATGTAAGTGTAATTATACAACTTGCTCTGTGTACTAACATAAGTTTAACATAAACAAAGGCTTATCCACCCATTTGTCTGTTGTTGTTTTGTATTTGAAGAAATCCATTAGTACATGACCACAGGAAATAAGTGATGTCTGTTTTGTAAAGTAATGGAATAGATATGAGAGCATTGGGATTATGATAGTGACAACAAAATGTAAATCACTATTCATGCATTTAAAAGATGAATGACCCTTTATAGTTGGCCCAAGCTTAGACTTAAAGCTTATAGTGTTTGTTTGCTGATCAGATGTATAAGTAAGCTTTAGTAGCAAAAATTCTCCCTAAGCTTCTTAGTTTAGCGGCTCCACTCAGATATCTTTGCTCTTATGACGCATGTGAAAAGACTATGAAATCTGCCGATGATAAATGGCAAGGCTTGATTCCATTTGATTTTCTCTGGTCTGAAATGCTAAAACAAAGTCAAATCTGCCATGATGAAAAGGCTTTTCAGAGGTATAGAAACATTTGCTTTGTCAGTTGTGACTAATGGACACTTGGGTACTTGTGTGAAATGCCTTGAGATTAAGATGAATCTGGCACGTCAAATATTAAAACCAGTTATCTTTTAAAATGGGTATTAATAAAAGTATATTCTCTGTCAGTTTGTAGCTTCTTGTGTGATGAATACAGTATACTCACTGCAACCTTAGATTTTTGGGGGTGGAGATCACTTATCCATGCAGTTGGTATTCACTCTGTCAGCACAGTTACTGATAAATGTTTGTGAGTCAAGAGAAAGATGCAAATTAAATTAATCTTGTTGACCTGAAAGAGAGATTTTCTCACTCTGCCTTGATACTGCATGAGGTGATGAAAGACAAATGGCATAGATCAAATGAAACGTACATTTCAGACATGGTTTCATGGTAGAACACTGAGTGATATTATGTGCTCCATGCTGAGATGATGTCTTTGGAGACTTGCAAGAGACTTGGATCAGCACTTCTAAACACCTTTTGAAGTAAATATCTTTGGAAAATGATTTGGTTATGTTGCCATGTAAACATGGAAGAGTTTGAGGCTGTCAGTGATATTTAACTAATATGGAGTAGCTTGGAGATGGGAGGACGAGAACTCTTACCTAAGAAAGTAACTGGGCTCTTAGATTAGGGATGATTGTCTGACCTTGTCTACTGTCTCTGGATGAAAACTATTCATGAAAACTCTTCATGACCTCATTGGAAAAAGATCAGTGCATACTAGCACGGGCAATTACGTGATAATGCCTGAGAAGACGGTGTCTGGAGGATATATTAGCACGGGTGTTGTTAGGCCCAAAACGAAGTTACCAACATATTCAAATAATGATTGACATATTTTAATTAAAAATGTTATTTTGATGAATTTATTTCATCCTTCCACAAGATATAGTCCCGACACAAATCTAAGAATGCTACCAAGCTGGCTGGTCGTTCGTTCTATCGGTTCGGTTGCCAGAAACGCGACCAGTCGTTCAGTCTTTTTGTTCTGTATCTATGGCTATCGATGGCTAACTTACAGTCACGTCAAACAATGCAGCCAGAATAACAACAGTAGCTGCATTTGCATTTGTTTAAGCTGTTTTCTAGAGACATTTATTTGGATACATCCATAACAATGAGCTAATGAGGCGCGATTTCGCCTGGCATAGAACATGTGCTCTCTCGTCAGGACACTGTTGTTCAGAGGAGCTAGCCAACAACACAGCTAACACAATCACTTCAAACTGAAGCTGGAAAGACTGCAAACTAGCTGCACTTTGTTTCATTTGACCCTTTTTCAATTGACATTTCTTTGTATATATCCTTGAAAATTATGCCAATTGATTCATGATTTCGACTGGCTGAGAAACGCTGTCTACCTGTCTGTCTCGTCCCGACACGTTCATTACTATGGGACAGCTGGAGATCAAATTTGAATATTGAAACAATGTTGCAAATGTCAGAGAGACAGACAGCAAGGTTTATGCAAATCTCCGTTGTTGAAAACTAAATGTTAGTCTAAAAGAAATGTGAGATAATGTCTAGATGCTTTTTATAGTGGAGATCAAGTTGATAAATTGCTTGGCTGGGCTGATGAGACAGTGGATTGCGCCGTCGGATGGAACAGAGTAAATAGAAATTTTAACACCATAGATTTAGCCGGTGGTAACTTGTGTAATAGACACCTGCTGGATTATGGTTTTAACCAATCAGCATTCAGGATTAGAACCACCCGTTGTACAATTGTTTATACATTAGATTGGATGAGAAACTGCAGCAACACACTTTTACTCCCCTTCCAACTCAATTTTCCATGTGGAACATTCGATAGTCTTTTAACCAAACCAGAGTTTTAGTCAGTGTGCAAGGTAATTGTTGTCAGCTACTTGCTGACTATGATATCACAGGATCCCCCACAACAAACAGGACATTACTCTGACAATGCATCTTCTAACTGCTGAGTTCATGGATAGGTAGAGTAGGAATCTCTTCTATTTGCATTCCTCCCTTGAGTCTGTCAAAGTCAAGGCCATTTTTCTTTACTCCCCTGAGCACTTACGGGAGCCAATGATAACAGAATTTCAATGCTCCATAAATGATCCAATTCCTTCAAGCAAAGAACTTTGATAGAACCGGGCTGAACCTGCAGTATGTTTTCCATGGTTGAAAAAAATGCATGAAATTTCTCAATGGGCTGACAGAAACTACTTACCAAGGTTACATAAGAAATTAAAATGTAATGAATGTATTCTTGGATAAGGTTGTGAAAGATTTATGTCCAATATAGCACAGTGTGTTATTGGATTAACATACCTTTCAATGTCATATCTTATTATGGCCTTCGCAGTTTCTTACAGCAGTTTGACTATATTACCATAGTGGGGCATGCACTGCTAAGATACGGCAGAGCCATTTGTTGAGTTCATTAAAGCTCTGGGAACTATTTGTCCTCGGTTAAGGATAACTTAATGTCTGGTTTCATTATCTCTCCTTTTCATTGGTGTAATTTAGCATCATATAAGATCTCTCTATCATTTAAAGACCAAGAGAGTCCCACTTTCACACCACTGATTTACAAATAAATGCTATATTTCATGTGTAATAGAACAAATCTGTACATACAGTAGTTTAATTTAGAAGCTGGTCACATGCTTAATCTGATTATATAGTATAACATATTCACCCATAAATAGCATAAATGACAGGGAATGTTTGTTTTGGTAAGGCCTGTTCTGATCTTTAACTATTGCTGTTATTTGTGCTTGTCCCCTGTCCAGGTGTCAGACAGGTGTGACTACGTGTTTGTGAATGGGAAGGAGATGAAGGGCAAGGTGAGGATGATGGTGAACTTCACCTACAGCTACCTGAGTGCCCAACTGGAGATGAACGTGTGGATCCCACGGCTGCCCCTCCAGATCGAGGTGTCTGACACAGAGCTCAGCCAGATCAAGGGATGGAGGGTGCCCATCATGACCAGCAAGAGGTACAGTAGAGCCCACCCATCAGCCACCCCCATTCCTGGCACACAGTGAAGTCTAGTGGCTTAAAAGGAAGCACTAACTCCAAAATTAGTGTATTTTTTTATCACAAATAATATTTCTCAACGAGATCCGGCTTGTGTTTTAATACCATTACATAATGTATTAAAATACCTCAATGTGATCCAATCTACAGAGTGAGAGAATTAAAATGGGAAACAGTGATTAGGGACAGGGCACAGAAAATGTGTGTGTGCATGCTTGCGTGTGTGTTTTGTGACAGGTGTGACGTGTGCTGTAGCCTAATTCAGAGTGTTTCTATTAATTCCCTAGGCTCAGCTGGAACAGTGATGAGGAGGAGGATAAGAAGGGTAAAGGCTGCATGTTGCAGTTCCAGCATGCCCTTGTGCGTGTGATCACACACTTCATAGCCGAGCAGTCGGACCCCCGGGAGCCCCAGGTCTACTTTCTGGGCTCAGACTGGCAGGTGGACGTCACCAGGCTTGTGCGCCATTTCCTCAAGGTGGAGGACCCTCGCATTGCCAGACTGCAGGCAGGCAGGGTGCTGTCAGGACAAGACATGGGGACCACCTCCATCCAGGTAACCATCAGGCCTGGTGGGAAGCCTGACTGTCTGCATGTTTAAATGGGCCTTTAACTATAGAGGCGACATTGGATATTATCATGACGTGATATTTACATTATGTGATATGCACTCTGTTTTTTGTGCCTGCGAAGGTGTTCTCCCCCCTCTCTGACTCCCTCCTGGCAGAGAAGACGGTGACGGTAGTGAATGACAAAGTGACCATCACAGAGCTGGGAGTGCAGCTGGTCACCGGCCTGGCTCTGTCCCTGCAGCTCAGCCCAGGAAGCAACAGGGCCATCCTCGCCACGGCAACCATACAGGAAGTGCTGCAGAGCCCCAAACAGGTGCTGTTTATGATCTTCTTGAATGACAATCAGATCAGACACAGGTATACTTTAGATTGAGTTTAATAATATTAAATATTGTTTGTTATTTTGTCTCCTCAGGAGGCTGTGGTTAGTTCCTGGGTCCAGTTCAGCGATGGCTCCCTGACCCCTCTGGACATTTATGACCCAGCCTACTACCGTGTGACACTGACCTCTCTGGACCAGAGCGTGGTGTCGGTGCAGGGCTCCCCGCCTGCAGTGGTGGCGGAGGGCGAGGGGCACGGTGTGCTGGTCAGGGTGGAGATGGCCATCTGTGAGGCTTGCCAGAAGTCCAAACGGAAGAGCTCGCTGGCCGTGGGCAGCGGCAGCCTCAAGGTCAAGTTCCAGGTCAACAGCCGGCGCTTTTCCAGCAATAGTAGCAACAACAGTAGCAGCAGTAGTGGAGGTGGGGTTGGCAGTGGCAGKAGTAAGGACAGCAGCAGTGACTATGGGAATGATGGGGAGGAGGTGGACAGTGAGAGGAAGCAGCAGCAGCCCCAGCAGCCCCTGCCCAGCAGCTCAGCCTCAGAGCGGGAGGAGAGCGCCATGCGCAAGGTCACCACAACAGCCAAATCCAGTGAGCCAGACGCCGCTCCGTGGAGCATGACCAGCGGTGGCAGCAGCCAGGGCGGAATGGGCAGGGCGAGTGAATCAGGAAGTTTCTTAAATGCTGCAACCATCAACAGTCCTGCCAGCCCCATCAATGACAGTGATGTCAGCAGCCCTAGTGACTATGGCACAGCTGAGGGGACAGACAATGGGCTAATTGGAGGTATAGGTAGTGTTGCAGTCAGTAGCACTGTGAAGACACTTGGTAACCTGATCAACTACAATAACTTCCCCTCTCAGGTGGAGGTGCCTGACCAGGAGCGAGTCGAGGTGGACATGGGCAATGAGGAAATGCTGTCTAACCGGCCTCTCTCAGACTTGGAGATCGGCATGTACGCTCTGCTGGGGGTCTTCTGCCTGGCCATCCTGGTCTTCTTGGTGAACTGCATCTCTTACGTAGTAAAGTTCAGACACAAACATCCCTCCTCTCATGGCCAGGAGCCCACGGGGCACAAGCACGACTGGGTGTGGCTGGGCACTGATGCAGAGCTGGTGATGAACGTGCCTGGCACTCCCCTCCAGCAAGATGACCACAGCACCACAACAGTCATAGACATTGGGCCTGATAAGACTGCCTCTCTGCCCAGGCAGCCCAGCTGCCTAGCCTCCTCCAGATCCTCCTCTCCTTTGGTCTGTGGGGGCTCCCTCGGGGCCAAGCCCATGAACCGCACTGAGTCCCTCCACTCCCCCACAAGCAAGAGGAAGAGGGTGCAGTTCACCACCTTTGCCTCTCTGGACCGTGAGCACTCCCCACACCTCCCCAGAGAGAACGGCCATGGCATCCACTGGGTGGGGAAGGAGGAGAACTATGTTGAACCCCAAGTGCCCATGACAGAACCTGTGGAACATTTATAATACATAAAGGGACCGTTTCACCCCAACTGTGGGTGTGTATGTGGCTTTGATTGCCTCAATGCCTTTATTTATGGATAAAAGCAGACACAACATAAGGAGCATCACCACAAGTGGTTATACTTATTCATTATCTGTGGTTAGTTTTAAATATCTGTCAAGGCGTCTTACATGTAAATATCTCAGATGCTTTGTGAGAGACATTTTTTGTATTAGATATTAGAGAAAACACTGTGAATACGTGTGAGGATGCTTCTCATCAACCGACTGATGGCACTTTGTGTGGTGGAGAGGATAAAATGTTTGACTCAGGCCAGTTGAAATATCTTTTTTTACAAAAAAACACAGAGGGTCTTGTTGCATGTGAAAAATGTAATCATCTTACCTTTTACACTCATATGGTGGTAGCCCCTAAAGCAGGGATCATCAACTAGATTCAGCCACCGGACAATTCTTTTCTTTGTAGAATGCAAATTGACCGCAAGAAGCCAAAACAGATATAATATTTGACTATAGCATAATCATTTCAAACCTTGCTTACATTTGTACACAATCACATACACTACATGACCACTCGTCGAACATCTCATTCTAAAATCATGGGAATTAATATGGAGTTGGTCCCCCTTTGCTGCTATAACAACCTCCACTCTTCTGGGAAGGCTTTCCACTTGATGTTGGAACATTGCTGTGGGGTCTTGCTTCCATTCAGCCACAACAACATTAGTGAGGTCAGGCACTGATGTTGGGCAATTACGCATGGCTCGCAGTCGGCGTTCCAATTCATTGTCATGATGAAACAGTAAAGGGCCTTCCCCAAACTGTTGCCACAAAGTTGAAAGAAGCACAGGATCGTCTATAATATCATTGTATGCTGTAGTGTTAAGATTTACCTTCATTGAAACTAAGGGACCTAGCCCGAACCATGAAAAACAGCCCCAGACCACCTCTACCAAACTTTATAGTTGGCACTATGCATTGGGGCAGGTAGCGTTGTCTTGGCATCCGCCAAACCCAGATTCGTCCGTCAGACGGTGAAGCGTGATTCATCACTCCAGAGAACGCGTTTTCTTAGGCATGTGTGCAGCTGCTTGGCCATGGAAACCCATTTCATGAAGATCCCAACAAACAGTTTGTATGCTGACGTTGCTTCCAGAGGCCGTTTGGAACTCGGTAGTGAGTGTTTCAACCGAGGACAGACAATTTTTATTCGCTTCAGCAATCGGCGGGCCCGTTCTGTTAGCTTATGTGGCCTACCACTTTGCAGCTCAGTCGTTATTGCTCCTAGACGTTTCCACTTCACAATAACAGCACTTACCGTTGACTGCGGCAGCTCTAGTAGGGCAGACATTTGATGAACTGACTTGTTGGAAAGGTGGCATCCTATGACGGTGCCACTTTGACATTCACTGAGCTCTTCAGTAAGGCTATTCTACTGCCAGTGTTTGTCTATGGAGATTGCCGGGCTGTGTGCTCGATTTTATACACTTGTCAGCAATGGGTGTGGCTGAAATAGCCAAATCCAATCATTTTAAGGGGTGTCCACATACCTTTGTGTATATATAGTGTCTATCTATAATGCGTGGGAGTACTTTGGAAATAAAAATCACCCGCAGGCCGCCAGTAAACAAACATAACATCGCTGTCTGATGAAAACCTCATAACTCAATTTGACATGTATTGAAAGCAGTACTCCCTTCAATGTATTCTGAAAATACTCTAGGAACAATAAAATGTATTCAAAACAGCATCTGTCATTTCATAACTGTATGTTTGTTAATGGGACAATATGGCTTTTTTCAATTTCCTGAAACATTTCTGTTGGATATGAGAGAGTTTCATCCGACAGCGACGCAACCCAACAAGGAATTTTTGTATATGCACTGTTTGTCTTTATATTGTGTACATTTATGTTTGATTTGATTTTTGATAATGTCTGATATGATTTTTATTAAACATACAGTACCAGGACTCATTCAAGTTTTTTTTTTTTTTTACTTCTTTGGGCTGCAAGCCCGACGTCGGTACACTTATGACAACAGCCAGCTCAAGTGCAGGGCGCGAAATTCAAAATATATTTTTTAGAAATATTTAACTTTCACACATTAACAAGTCCAATACAGCATTTGAATGATAAACATCTTGTGAATCCAGCCAACATGTCCGATTTTTAAAATGTTTTACAGCGAAAACACCACGTATATTTATGTTAGCTCACCCCCAAATACAAAAAAGGACAGACATTTTTCACAGCACAGGTAGCATGCACAAAACCAACCTAACTAACCAAGAACCAACCAAACTAACCAAGAAACAACTTCATCAGATGACAGTCTTATAACATGTTATTCAATAAATCTATGTTTTGTTCGAAAAATTTGCATATTTGAGCTATAAATCAGTTTTACATTGCAGCTACCATCACAGCTACCGTCAGAAATAGCACCGAAGCAGCCAGAGTAATTACAGACACCAACGTCAAATACCTAAATACTCATCATAAAACATTTCTGAAAAATACATGGTGTACAGCAAATGAAAGACAGGCATCTTGTGATTCCAGACAATATTTCCGATTTATTAAGTGGTTTACAGCGAAAACACAATATAGCATTATATTAGCTTACCACAATAGCCAGAAACACAAGCCATTTACCAGCAGCGAAAGTTAGCGATCGTAACAAACCAGCAAAAGATATATAATTTTTGACTAACCTTGATAAGCTTCATCAGATGACAGTCCTATAACATCAGGTTATACATACACTTATGTTTTGTTCGAAAATGTGCATATTTAGAGCTGAAATCAGTGGTTATACATTGTGCTAACGTAGCATCTTTTTCCCACAACGTCCGGATATTTTTCTGCCACTCATATATTCTGACCAAATAACTATACATAAACGTTACTAAAAAATACATGTTGTATAGGAAATGATAGATACACTAGTTCTTAATGCAATCGCAGTGTTAGAATTCAAAAAATAACTTCATCCAGCTTAGTTATAGCGAGAGAGTGCCCAAAATCTGGGGGCAAACTACTAGTACAACATGTTCGACAGATATATGAAATAGCATCATAAAATGGGTCCTACTTTTGATGAGCTTCCATCAGAATGTTGTACAAGGGGTCCTTTGTCCAGAACAATCATTGTTTGGTTTTAGAACGTCCTTTTTCCCTCTTGAATTAGCAAGCACACTAGCCAAGTGGCGCGAAGCTCTCCTTCCTGAACAAAGGCACACAACGCAACACGCCTAACGTCCCGAATAAATTTCAATAATCTAATAAAACTATATTGAAAAAACATACTTTACGATGATATTGTCACATTTATCAAATAAAATCAAAGCCGGAGATAGTAGCCGTCTATAACGACAGCTTTCCAGGAAACAGGAAATGGGTGACACGTAATGCCAAGAGCATTTATTCCACCTCAGACCAAGATAAACACTCCATTTCTTCTCTCACTGCCTCTTGACATCTAGTGGAAGGTGTATGACGTGCATGTATACTAATACGTATCATGCCCATTTATAGGCAGGCCCTAGAACAGAGCATCGTTTTCAGACTTTCCACTTCCTGGTCAGGAAGTTTGCTGCCAAATGAGTTCTGTTTTACTCACAGGTATAATTCAAACGGTTTTAGAAACTAGAGAGTGTTTTCTATCCAATAGTAATAATAATATGCATATTGTACGAGCAAGAATTGAGTACGAGGCCGTTTGAAATGGGCACCTTTTATCAGAGCTACTCAATACGGCCCTGCAGCCCAAACAGGTTAAAAAAAAACTATTTTCTACATTGTAGAATAATAGTGAAGACATCAAAACTATGAAATAACACATATGGAATCATGCAGTAACCGAAAAGGGTTAAACAAATGAAAATATATTTTATATTTGAGATTCTTCAAAGAAGCCACACTTCGCCTTGATGACAGCTTTGCACACTCTTTGCATTCTCTCAACCAGCTTCATAAGGAATACTTTTCCAACAGTCTTGAAGGAGTCTCCACATATGCTGAGAACTTGTTGGCTACTTTCCCTTCACCCAGCAGTCCAACTCATCCCAAACCATCTCAATTTGGTTGAGGTCGGGTGATTGTGGAGACCAGGTCATCTGATGCAGCACTCCATCACTCTCCTTCTTGGTTAAATAGCGCTTACACAGCCTGGAGGTGTGTTGGGTCATTGTCCTGTTGAAAAACAAATGATAATCCCATGAAGCGAAAACCAGATGGGATGTCGTATCGCTGCAGAATGCTGTGGTAGCCATGCTGGTTAAGTGTGCCTTGAATTCTAAATAAATTACTGACAGTGTCACCAGCAAAGCACCACCACACCATTTTTTTAATTTAACCTTTATTTAACAAGGCAAGTCAGTTAAGAACAAATTCATATTTACATTGACGGCCTACCAAAAGGCAAAAGGCCTCTTGCGGGGACGGGGGCTGGGATTAAAAATAAAAATAAATCAAATATAGGACAAAACACACATCACGACAAGAGAGAACACAACACTACATAAAGAGAGACCTAAGAGAACAACATAGCATGGCAGCAACACATGACAACACAGCATGGTAGCAACACAACATGACAACAACATGGTAGCAACATAACATGGCAGCAGCACAACATGGTAGCAGCACAAAACAGGGTACAAACATTATTGGGCACAGACAACAGCACAAAGGGCAAGAAGGTGGAGACAACAATACATCACGCAAAGCAGCCATAACTGTCAGTAAGAGTGTCCAATGGTTGAGTCTTTGAATGAAGAGATTGAGATAAAACTGTCCAGTTTGTGTTTTTTGCTGCTAGTTCCAGTCGCTAGCTGCAGCGAACTGAAAAGACGAGCGACCCAGGGATGTGTGTGCTTAGGGGACCTTTAACAGAATGTGACTGGCAGAATGGTGTTGTATATGGAGGATGAGGGCTGCAGTAGATATCTCAGATAGGGGGGAGTGAGGCCTAAGAGAGGTTTTATAAATAAACATCAACCACACCTCCTCCTCCATGCTTCACGGTGGGAACCATACATTCAGAGATCATCCGTTCACCTACTCTGCATCTCACATAGACACAGCGGTTGGAACCAAAAATCTAAAATTGACAGATTTCCATCGGTCTAATGTCCATTGCTCGTGTTCCTTGGCCCAAGTAAGTATCTGATTCTTATTGGTGTCCTTTAGTAGTGGTTTCTTTGCATCAATTCGACCATGAAGGCCTGACTCATGCAGTCTCCTCTGAACAGTTGATGTTGAGATGTGTCTGTTACTTGAACTCTGTGAAGCATTTATTTGGGCTGCAATCTGAGGTGCAGTTAACTCTAATGAACTTACCCTCTGCAGCAGAGGTAACTCTGGGTCTTCCTTTCCTGTGGCGGTCCTCTTGAGAGCCAGTTAAATCATAGCGCTTGATGGTTTTTGCAACTGCACTTGAAGAAACTTTCAAAGTTCTTGAAATGTTTTGTATTGACTGACCTTCATGCCTTAAAGTAATGATGCATTGTTGTTTCCGTTTGCTTATTTGAGCTGTTCTTGCAATAATATGGACTTGGTCTTTTACCAAATAGGGCTATCTTCTGTAAACCACCCCTACCTTGTCACAATACAACTGATTGGCTCAAATGCATTAAGAAGGAAAGAAATTCCACAAAATAATTTAAATGCATTCCAGGTGACTACCTCATGAAGCTGGTTGAGAGAATGCCAAGAGTGTGCAAAGCTGTCATCAAGGCAGAGGGTGGCTACTTTAAAGAATCTCAAATATAAAATAACACTTTTTTTCGTTACTATATGTGTTATTTCATAGTTTTGATGTCTTCACTATTATTCTACAATGTAGAAAATAGTAAAAATGAAGAAAAACCCTTGAATAAGTAGGGGTGTCCAAACTTTTGACTGGTACTGTATATCTGAATGATGTTTGTATTCAATAGTTCCACTGTTGCATATGTAGTTCTATGGTACTGATCATGTGAAATGTTTGATTGTAGACTAGACATTTGGACTAATCTGTTATAGAGCTCTGCTACGGAGCCGGAGCCGACAGGCCCCAAACTTATACATCTGGTGAGGGATGGGTAGGGCCTATTTTTTTTATCAATAACTACTGTAAGGGCAGGGCTCCGTTATTGCTAAATTGATTTACATTTTGAAGCTGAGCCATTTGCCCGTGTTCTGCTGCACCGTACAGTCATATCTGACTAATATCATAACATGGCGTCAGAAGTGTTCCTTAAGTTTTGTTTGAGTATACAGTTATATAGTTACCTAACTGCTCTCATGTCTCTTCATTGAGCCGAGCCGCCCAAGTGGAGACATTGCTATGGATAATCAGAGCGCCGTGAGCAGAGCGCATGCAGAGCTCTTTTTCAGAGCTGATCTATTTGGTCAAAATACCAAAAAAAGGTCAGAATTGGGGTGCCTGTCTAAAAGCAGCCCGTGTCACCAGATCTCAACCCAATTGAACACTTATGGGAGATTCTGGAGTGGTGCCTGAGACAGCATTTTCTACCACCTTCAACAAAATTATGGAATTTGTGGAAGAATGGTGTCGCATCTCTCCAATAGAGTTCCAAACACTTCTATGAATCTATGCCAGGGCGCATTGAAGCTGTTCGGCTGCTTATGGTGGCCTAACGATCTATTCAAGAGATTCTCCGGTACTTTTGTATACTTTCTGTTTGATGATTCATTTTGAAGGATACCTTAACAGAAGAAAAACACCATTTAACCATATTTTATTGAAAATTATACATAAATAAACAGCATATACATATTTTTCATTGATCAACTTTCATTAAAAAATGTAATTAATCAATTTCAAAAAGGTTTTCTGTAGGCTGTTTGGAAATAATAGAGTAAACATGACAGAGTAACAGCACAGCACTTCTTTTATTGGACACCAATTCACCATTCATTCAATAAGACTACATCTGTGCTTTGAATTAAAGTAACCTCCACCTCTAGCACTGAAAAGTACATTTCGCCAATCAAGTTCAATTGTGCTGCGTAGATTGGTCTGCATAGAATTAAAGGTAGACTCAGCGATATGACATAGACGCCGAAAGTAAACAGCACAGTGGGTCAATTTCCTCAACAACTTAAGAGCGTCGAAGCGCGAGGCTCAACTTCTCCACTGTTTTGGAGCCCTGGCTACCACGGTGCAACAGCGTGATACTGCAGATACTGTGTCGCACTGGGCACAGACGTCAATTCAACATCTATTCCACGTTTGTATAACGTCATTTAATTGAAATTAAGTGGAAACAACGTTGAACCAGTGTGTGCCCAGTGGGGTGTGACTGTGTGAGAGCGAAGTCTTGCATCGCTCATCTCAATATCTGCGGTGTTGCTCGTGGCAACGTCATTACGCTGAGTCTGCCTTTAAAGCTTGCGAGCTAGAAAAGACTTGTAAAAAAATTCAGAAATTATACCTGATCATTAAAGCTATTTATCCCTTTATGGACGCAAGCACCTCTTTAGGCCTTTCCCACTGGGCACAAACTGGTTGCATCAATGTTGTTTCAAGGTAATGTGTATTGTGACATGGAATCTATGTGGAAAATACATGGATTTGAAAAAAGTAATATGTAAACAGTTGTTTTGAGGGTGGAATTTCAACCACAGGACTATGTCATCATTGTTACCAATTTTCAACATCCACAAACCGTGTATAAAATATGTTGAATTTGTCAGATCTTCAACATTATATCCACTATCAGAAAAAGAACTATAGCCTGGGCAGGACCTCTTACTGGAGAGTTGATCTATCTATAGCTATTAATTTGGTCTCCAATCCAGGGTTTTAACCAAGCTCAGCCCTGCTTAGCTGTGATATGTCACTGACTACTACCAATATGCTATCGTGAGAATGATTGTTGAGATCTCTTAATAATTACATATATCCACTGTTGTTATCGAAGTCATTCCAAAGGGTAGGTTTAACAGAGTAAATTAAATGCATCAATGATACTATTTGGGCCAATACGTATAGCAGTCATCAACAGATATTGTTTCAATTCAACCCAGGGTTCAACAAAAAATAGACAAAACATATAGGCCTAGGGTTTCAAGCTTTGGTTGATTTCAAATGTAATCTTCAAGTTAATCATTAACATTTTGGATTCACGCCTCCATCTCAACCAAAAATACTAAAAAGTTTGAATGTTTTCCTTTTTTTTATTTTTAAGTAGCACTTATTTTGCTGATAGCTACTTTATTGAGCAACATCGACTTACTATGACTGTGATATGTGGTTGTCCCACCCAGCTATCTTACGATGAATGCACCAACTGGAAGTCACTCTGGATTAGAGCATCTGCTAAATGACTGAAATGTAAATGACTAAATCAAATCAAACTTTGTTTAAAGTGCATTTCAAGTTTGGTTAGATTTAATAGTATTCTTTAAACATAGATTTTTTGTTGATGTCTGGACGTGAAGCTAACATATCAATTATTAATTTGTAGACAAACTGGATGGTCCTTGCTATCCGGGATCTTTGGAACATCCCAACCCCATTGAAGTTGAAATGTAAAATGGTTAAAGAGCGACTGCCTTTAAAAAGCAACAAATCCCTTTAAAAACATGGCATCGATATGAGTCAGAAGCAGTTATTCTAGTGTCAAAATCAAATAAAAATAATAAATAGGATCATTTTGGCCATTAGGTCAGTCTCGTCTAAAACAACGTCTGGAACATCCGTGCATCAAAACGGTTGGAGGTTGGGTTTTGATTTGACGATGCCCATTTTTCCATTAATATTAGGTTGAACTGCTACGGCGAATGCTCTCTATCCAATAGCATAGACAGTGAGACAGACCTGCCCAGCGGCTCCGACTTTGTTTACATGAGACAACACATTGCCCATTTTATTTTTTATTTAAGACTGCACCAAACACCTTAGTTAGATGTAAAATTGCACAACTAAAACATCCTTGGAAAAAAACGTCAAAATGAATGAAAGATTTCTGGAGTTATCTTAGATTCATTCTGGGGATTTTGAGGAAATGTCTCATGAGGGACGAGGATCATTAACCAAACTGAATCGGTCAGGAAACATACCTCCAAGACTGAAATCTTGTTTTTCTAATGAGCAACAGAAAAACATGTGCCAATCGGCGTGTTCAGTGGCTCTTTAAGGTAAGGGTTAAGGTTAGGGTAAATGTTATGGCTAGGTAACGGTTAAAGTTAGGGTAGGTATGTCCCAAGGATCCAGGATAGCACTAACCCAAATTGGATCTGGATTTGTATCTTCTGCTTGTGTAGTTCCGTCTGTGTCACTAACTTAGGGCTCTATTCAATCTGTATCGATGAATCGTATACAGATTGAATAGAGCCCTTGGAGTTGTTCCTGAGAGAAAGTAAGGTTGAGACAGAGGACCTGGTTATTCTGTGCAGCCTTAGTGCAGTGTGTCCACCAGCCTCTGGTAGGCCTCCCTCTCATGGTCCAGGCTGTGGTGCTCCTCAACGTAGCGCTTCCCGTTCGCCACCACACGCTCCCGCAGCTCTCCATCTACCAGCAGCCTCTGAGATACACGCACAAATTCCTGGAAGAGGTGGGGCAAGGACAATCAATGCTTCAGAAGTTACTGAATGAAGCATACATCTGTACTAGTATTTTACCCCAAAAGAAAAATTCTACTTGTTAACATTTGTATTTATTTAACAAGCCTCTAAGAACCCATTAAAGCAGTGAGTTAATGAGGTGTAACCAACCACAGCAGTGAATGACATGAGGGAGTGTTGCTATTCTGACTTGTAAACACTCATTGAATGTGCTCTGCCTTGCTAATTGATGGAGACATCTGTGACCGGTTTCAAATAGGCAGGTGCAATGGCCCTTTCCAACCTACTCTGATGGCTGCTGCTTCCTATTTGCTTATGAAGGGAGTGGAACACAAACAGTGACTGTCTGCTGCTATTTAATGGCCCTGCCACACCAGCTGTCAGGATGAGATGGGGAGAAATATATCAAGCAATTACAAAATGAGTAACGACATTTTCCCTGAGCGCCGGTGGAAATGTTTGGAGCCCATAAGGTCCTTCTTGAATTCTGGCAGTGTTTTTAGTGGCCTGGGAGGCTGTGACCAGGACTGTAATAACACAGAATCACACAGCCTTTCAGTGAGGGCTCCAGCACAGCATCCAAGATCTCCTGGAGCAGAGAGCCTTGTGGGTAAACAGAGCTGCAGCCAACGCCAGAGCATCAGGCCGTTTCACTTCACTCAAGTGATGTGATGTGACCATGTTTGGAGTACCTCTTCATTTGAGATTAAGCCATATGAGAGAGCCATGAAGTCCCAGCAAAACCACTAAAAGTCAAGTTATTCTATAATCAATGGACTCCATAAAAAATATACTACAGTCGTTCTGAAAATGCCATACTGGTTATAGTGCTACAGGCATTCAAGTGCTTGATCTTTTGACAGCCTTTGAGGAGTTATGTACAGTATCAAATAAACAAGTCACCACCACAAACGGATGAATGGCCAATAACACATTATCATCCATGGGAAAGGCTTGTGCAACATGTCCTGTGTGAAAAAGTTGTGTCAGCCAGAGAGGGTTTCAGTTGAAACAGCTGAAGCTGTTAGCTAGAAGCCATGGTTTAGTGAACCCTCGTCTCTTCAGCCTACTGTGTGAGGTTCCCCCTTGGAGGGATTTCTCCACGGCTCAGCTGAGCACACGTGACACAACCTCCCCTGGAGAGAAGAGGACTGACTTATCTCTTGGCATCATAGCAGCATTACGCTAATGTCACCCTCCTGCCTGCCACCATACCATGCCGAGGACGTACCCCCTGCGGGCAAACACCTAGCGCTGCTCTCACATAAAACCTTTCTGAGCAGTTAGTTAAAGTGACCCTCCAAGGACCTCTCGCTTTCTCAACATGCCTGGTTGCTGCTGTGTACCATTATACAGTTCACTGGATACTGTTGTATCTTGACTCTTTCCCCTGAGGTCTACATTCTCACTAAAGTCTAGGCCCCTAGGACATGTTGAATCCCTTTTACCGACTTACGCACCACCAAACTATTATGTCATTTTCAGTTGTTATTTTAAGCCTTACAAAAAAAACAATAACATTAAGAGTGTGTCTAGCACAAACAGCAGACTGTGTCAGGGGAAAGACAGTCGCGTTCCGTGGTCCTTTGTAGCTCAGTTGGTAGAGTATGGCGCTTCTATGGCACTTTTAATGCCAGGGTAGTGGGTTTGATCCCCGGGACCACCCATACGTAAAATGTATGCACGCATGACTAAGTTGCTTTCGATAAAAGTGTCTGCTAAATGGCATATTATTTTATTACTTTAAGTGGGTCTAATACATCTCAGTTGTAGGCTCAGTTACGTTGCTACTGCTGGTGGCTGTCTTTCTTCTTCATCAGCCTCTTACACAGTGGATATGAAAGCCATTTTACAGCTTTGACTGGTAACCACGGGAAGGGTTCTTACCTGAGGGGACGAGTAGAGCAGACCAGTGACCTCATGTTGCACCACCGCTGTGTTGCCTGGGATGTCACGAGCCACCACCGGTACCTCCAGATCCATTGCCTGAACACAATACATGACACAGACATAGCTACATCAAACTCCACACACACGTGACTAGCTGGCATCTTCTAGCCCTTCATTTACTTTACTTGTTGGTGTCCCCTTGGGACTTAACTGTCATTCATTCAGGTAATACGTGATCAGCAGGTTGTGGAAGTGAAACATGCTAATCAGTGTTTAAGCCTTCTGTGGATTGTTTTAATCTACAGTGTTCAAAACAGATTAACAGGATTACACCCAATCCTGGAAGGATAGTATGACAAGCTAGTCATTCTCATAATTGCTCTGGTATAAATAATAAAAAGGTTCCCAGGGTGGAATATTGGTGCCTTGAAAGAGCTGCATGTGACACCAACATATTATATTCTGAGCTGAATTAAAAATGTACATTGTGATATATTTTGTGGGCGGGGCATGCCAGTGGAAATAATGACAATGATGACTGTAATGATAAAAAGATGATTGCTGACTTTGTCCGATTTAGTGACCCCTCACCCCTCACCTCTAAAATGGCAGCGGACATCCCCTCGGAGACTGAACTGTTAACCAGGGCAGCTGACCTCCTCATAGCAGCATGGAGCTCCTCTTGGCTTCTCTCCTGGGCCAGGTAAACCCCTGCTGACCTTGAGAAACACAGCAGCAGCAGCACTCTGCGTGACACAGGGCTCACCACAGGGCGCACACAGCTGTGAATGACGGGCAGGAGTGACAGGTGCAGGGCATGATGCACAGACCGCTGGCGCCACGATGCAGTATGATTGACATGACATGCTCTGAAAGTACATGAAGTCCTAACCAGAGAGAGACAGGGCTGTTTCCTGACTGTCTGAAACGACATTGACCAGGAGGTGAATCCCTTTGGTTATTATCTCTCAGATCTGAGCCATGTCTCTGTCTGGGGGTGGAAAGATAACAAGCTAGACTACATATTTTTAATTTACATTCTGCTAACTCTACTGAAGACATAAGCAAAGTTAGTTTTCATGCTCTCTTGGGCCACATGGGATAAAGCGTTAGATAAGCCGGGTGTCTTTTGAATTCCTCACAAGAGCGACAGGGTCCAGATCAGTTTGACAGATCTTTAGTCAGCGATAACACAGGGTCCAGATCAGTTTGGCAGATCTTTAGTCAGCGATAACGAAGGGTCCAGATCAGTTTGGCAGATCTTTAGTCAGTGATAATGCAGGGTCCAGATCAGTTTGGCAGATCTTTAGTCAGCGATAACGCAGGGTCCAGATCAGATTTGGCAGATCTTTAGTCAGTATAATGCAGGGTCCGATCAGTTTGGCAGATCTTTAGTCAGTGATAATGCAGGGTCCAGATCAGTTTGGCAGATCTTTAGTCAGCGATAACGCAGGGTCCAGATCAGTTTGGCAGATCTTTAGTCAGTAATAATGCAGGGTCCAGATCAGTTTGGCAGATCTTTAGTTAGCGATAATGTTCTACTAAACTGATAACCATGAAAGAAAAGTTTGAAAAGTTTTACCTTTTACTGATTGCTTCTACTTCTTCAGTAAACACAGGATCAATCTAAGAGAAAAATCAGTGAAAACAACTACTTTAAAATACACACACATACAGTTGAAGTCAGAAGTTTACATACACCTTAGCCAAATACATTTAAACTCAGTCTTTCACAATTCCTGACATTTAATCCAAGTAAAAATTCCCTGTCTGAGGTCAGTTAGGATCACCACTTTATTTTAAGAATGTGAAATGTCGGAATAAATAATTTTTTATTTCAGTTTTTATTTCTTTCATCACATTCCCAGTGGGTCAGAAGTTACTCAATTAGTATTTGGTAGCATTTCCTTTAAATTGTTTGTTTAACTTATCTCAAACGTTTCAGGAAGCCTTCCACAAGCTTCCCACAATAAGTTGGGTGAATTTTGGCCCATTCCTCCTGACAGAGCTGGTGTAACTGAGTCAGGTTTGTAGGCATCCTTGCAAGCACATGCTTTTTTTGTTCTGCCCACACATTTTCTATAGGATTGAGTTCAGGGCGTTGTCATGGCCACTCCAATACCTTGACTTTGTTGTCCTTAAGCCATTTTGCCACAACTTTGGAAGCAGGCTTGGGGTCATTGTTCATTTGGAAGACCCATTTGCATCCAAGCTTTAACTTCCTGACTGATGTCTTGAGATGTTGCTTCAATATATCCACATAATTTTCCTGCCTCGTGATGCCATCTATTTTGTGAAGTTCACCAGTCCCTCCAAGAGCATAGCATCCCCACAACATGATACTGCCACCCCCGTGCTTCACGGTTAGGATGGTGTTCTTCGGCTTGCAAGCCTCCCCCGTTTTCCTCCAAACATAACGATGGTCATTATGGCCAAACAGTTCTATTTTTGTTTCATCAAACAAGAGGACATTTCTCCAAAAAGTACGATCTTTGTCCCTATGTGCAGTTGCAAACCGTAGTCTGGCTGGCTTTTTTATGGCGGTTTTGGAGCAGTGCCTTCTTCCTTGCTGAGCGGCCTTTCAGGTTATGTCGATATAGGACTCGTTTTACTGTGGATATGTATACTTTGTGCCTCTTTCCTCCAGCATCTTCACAAGGTCCTTTGCTGTTGTTCTGGGATTGATTTGCACTTTTCGCACCAAAGTACGTTCATCTCTAGGAGACAGGACGCGTCTCCTTCCTGAGCGGTATGACGGCTGCGTGGTTCCATGGTGTTTATACTTGCGTACAATTGTTTGTACAGATTAACGTGGTACCTTCAGGCATTTGGAAATTGCTCCCAAGGATGAACCAGACTTGTGGAGGTCTACAATTTTTTTTCTGAGGTCTTGGCTGATTTATTTTGATTTTCATGATGTCAAGCCAAGAGGCACTGAGTTTGAAGGTAGGCCTTGAAATAAATCCACTMGTACACCTCCAATTGACTCAAATTATGTCAGTTAGCCCATCAGAAGCTTCTAAAGCCATGACACAATTTTCTGGAATTTTCCAAGCTGTTTAAAGGCACAGTCAACTTAGCGTATGTAAACTTCTGACCCACTGGAATTGTGATAAAGTAAATTATAAGTGAAATAATCTGTCTGTAAACAATTGTTGGAAAAATTACTTGTGTCATGCACAAAGTAGATGTCCTAACCGACTTGCCAAAACTATAGTTTGTTAACAGGAAATTTGTGGAGTGGTTGAAAAACTAGCTTTAATGACTCCAACCTAAGTGTATGTAACCTTCCGAGTTCAACTGTATACATATATAATATAAATATATATATATACACAAATATATATACATATATAAAATATATACAGCTGTTGGTAAAAAGTGTATGTTCCACTCAAAGCACATTAGACATTATGCTGTTTAACTACACTGAACAAAAATATGAACGCAACAATTTCAAAGATTTTACTGAGTAACAGTTCATAAGGAAATCAGTCAATTGAAGTAAAAAAAAATAGGGGTGTGGATCAGAAACAGTCAGTATCTGGTGTGACCACCATTTGTCTCATGTAGCACAACATCTCCTTCGCATAGAGTTGATCAGGCTGTTGATTGTGGCCTATGGAAGGTTGTTCCACTCCTCTTCAATGTCTGTGCGAAGTTGCTGGATATTGGTGGGAACTGGAACACTGTCGTACACGTCGATCCAGAGAATCCCAAACATGCTCAATGGGTGACATGTCTGGTGAGTATACAGGCCATGGAAGAACTGGGAAATGTTCAGCTTCCAGAAAATGTGTACAGATCCTTGCGGCATAGGGCCGTGTATTATCATCCTGAAGCATGAGGTGATGGCAGCGGATGAATGGCACAACAATGGGCCTCAGGATCTCAACACGGTATCTCTTGCCATCGATAAAATGCAATTGCGTTCGTTGTCCATAGCTTATGCCTGTCCATACCTTAACCCTACCGCCACCATTGGGCACTCTGTTCACAATGTTGACATCAGCAAACCGCTCACCCACACGACACCATATACGCTGTCTTCCATCTGCCCGGTAAAGTTGAAACCGGGATTAATCTGTTACGAGCACACTTCTCCAACGTGCCAGTGGCCATCGAAGGTGAGCATTTAACCATTGAAGTTGGTTACGATGCCGAACTGCAGTTAGGTCATGACCCTGGTGAGAATGACGAGCACGGAGATGCGCTTCCCTGAGAAGGTTCTTCGATTGTGCAAACCGACAGTTTCATCAGTTGTCCGGGTGGCTGGTCTCAGATAATCCTGCAGGTGAAGAAGCCGGATGTAGAGGTCCTGTGCTGGCATGGTTACACGTGGTCTGCGGTTGTGAGACCGGTTGGACATACTGCCAAATTCCTGCAGTCAGCATGTCAATTGCACGCTCCCTCTGTGGCTTTGTTTTGTGTGACAAAACTGCACATTTTAAAGTGGCCTTTTATTGTCCCCAGCTCAAGGTGCACCTGTTTAATGATCATGCTTCTTGATATGCCACAACTTTCAGGTGGATGGATTATCTTGGCAAAGGAAAAATGCTCACTAACAGGGATGTAAGGAAATTGGTGCACAACATTTTAGAGAAATAAGCTTTTTGTGAATATGGAACACTTCTGGGATCTTTTATTTCAGCTCATGAAACACGGGACCAACACTTTACATGTTGCGTATATATTTTTGTTCAGTATATTTAATGAGCTTGAGCATTCATTTCTATTTCAAGAATGTATTGAAATATACAATGCCTTCAGAAAGTATTCACACCCCTTGACTTTTTCCAGATTGTGTTGTGTTACAGCCTGAATTGGCCAACACACAATACCCCATAATGTCAAAGTGGAACTTTTACAAATTAATAAAAAATGAAAAGCTGAAATAAGTATTCAACCCATTTGTCACGGCAAGCCTAAATATGTTCAGGATTAAAAATGTGCATAACAAGTCACATAAGTTGCATGGACTCACTCTGTGTGCAATAGTAGTGTTTAACATTATTTTTGGAATTGCTACCTCATCTCTGTACCCCACACATACAATTATCTGTAAGGTCCCTCAGTCGAGCAGTACATTTCAAACACAGATTCAACCACAAAGACCAGGGAGGTTTTGGCTCGGTTACTGGACCGAATCCCCAAGCTGACATGGTAAAAATCTGTCGTTCTGCACCTGAGCAAGACAGTTAACCCACTGTTCCCCGGGTGCCGAAGACGTGGCTGTCGATTAAGGCAGCACCCCCATCCTCTCTGATTCAGAGGCATTCAGTTGTACAACTGACTAGGTATCCCCTTTCCCTTTTCCAATGCTTCACAAAGAAAGGTACCTACTGGTAGATGGGTAAAAACAAATAAAGCAGACACTGTATATCCCTTTGAGCATGGTGAAGTTATTAATTACACTATAGATGGTGTATCAATACACCCAGTCACTACAAAGATAAAGTCACCTTCCTAACTCAGTTGCCAGAGAGGAAGGAAACTGCCCTGGGATTTCACAATGAGGCCAATGGTGACTTTAAAACAGTTACTGAGTTCAATGGCTGTGATAGGAGAAAACTGAAGATGGATCAACAACATTGTACTGCAGTTACTCCACAATTCTAACTTAACTGACAGACTGAAAAGAAGAAAGCATGTACAGACTAAAAATATTCCAAAACATGCATCCTGTTTGCAACAAGGCAATAAAGTAATACTGCAAAAAATTTCCTGAATATGAAAGGGTTATATAAAGGGCATTACTCAGTACCACTCTTCATATATTCAAGCAGAGTTGTGGCTGCATCATGTTATGGGTATGCTTGTAATCGATATGGTCTGGGGAATTTCAGGGTAAAAAATAAACAGAATGGAGCTAAGAACAAGCAAAATCCTAGAGGAAAACCTGGTTCAGTCTGCTTTCCACCAGACACTGGGATATGAATCCACCTTTCAGCAGGACAATAACCTAAAATACAAGACCAAATCTCCACTGGAGTTGTTCCCTAGTGGCCGAGTTACAGTTGACTTAAATATGCTTGAAAATCTATGGCATTGATTAACAACCAATTCGACAGAGCTTGAATAATTATTTAAAGAATAAAATGGGCAAATATTGTACAATTTAGGTGTGCAAAGCTCTTGGAGACTTACCCAGAGACTCACAGACTCACTACCAAAGGTGATTGTAACATGTAATGACTCAGGGGTGTTTTTATTCTGTACATGATTGTAAAATGTATTGACTCCTGAATTTATTTGAGCTTGCCATAACAAAGGGGTTGAATACTCATTGACTCTTGATTTTTTTACTAATTTGTAAACATTTCTAAAAACATTATTCCACTTTAACATTATGTGGTATTGTGTGTAGGCCAGTGACTAAATGTTTTAAATATTCAGGCTGTAAGGGAGTGAACATTATTTATAATAAGGGTTATATGAAGTAGGCAGTCATTGTAAATAAGAATTTGTTCTTAACTGACTTGCCTAGTTAAATAAAATAATTGGAAAAAAAATCGGACCTTTCTGAAATGAAAATCGATGGCCCTCCTTCCAGCAAAATATATTTGGCCTAAAACCCCCTTGAACACCCCCCCCCCCAAAGTGACCCTCCCCTATACCCAAAATAATAATTAAAACAAAATGGATAGCAGAGAACATGTCTACCGTTTACCCTCAATTCTTGGACAGACCAGAGCCGTAGATATGCAGTTCCAGAAACTGTTTTTCGTCCTGTAAGCATTACATGGCAACGCAGGAAGGGCTGCGGGCCAGGTTGTGGGTTCGCAGACCATCGTGGACAAGAGTAGGGGTGGAAAGATCTCCTTCATAGTAAACACAATGCATGAACCTATCATCGTATTTGGAAGTCTGAGAAAATAAAATAATTTTAAAAACATTTCATGCAATTCTACGTCATTGACAGAGAGATAGGCCTGTGTTCATCTTATATTGTTCCAATGCCAAATAAATGTCTTGTTTGCAACAAAACTGTCCCTGTTTGCAAATACTTAAGAATCTGAGCATGGCATTTTCAAAAGTTAGGCCTATCTTCCACCCCCCCAGACAGAGTAGGCCTACCGATGCAGAAACATGTAAGCTTTAACTGCTGTCTACTCTTCTTCTGTTGCTTAACCCAGGTGTTTCCCTAAAAGCTGTCTGGGTTTAAACATATTCTATTGTACCAAAAGTGAACAGCTTAATCAATTGATAGAATTGATTTACTTCCCAAGCAAAGTATCCTCAGCTATAGAAGGTTGTAGCTTCTGAATGTCAAAGAAGAAAAACAAGGATATCCTCATATGCATCGGAGCCACATTTTCCTGGGTATTTTACAGCTTGTTTCTAGCATTGCGGACCAAAGCACTGCTATACTGTAGATCACTTTATATAATCGGATCCATTTAATTTTGTTTAAAATCTTAAACTAACGAGGGGTATGCCGGTGCTTTTTGCCATTTTCTTCAATAAAAAGGTAGGCCTATGGCATACCCTCTCATACTCCCTCAATTTGAGCCTTGGTTTTAACTTAACAGACATTCACTGACACAGAGGTAGGCTATTTAAAGGATGCATTGTGGATGCATTGTTGCTGCTTAAAGTTTCAGCATGACAGTTTAAGTTACTCGAATCTGGCTTATTGTCAATAACTCTGATATATACACATCATGGGCAATAAACATTGTTTTTAATAAAATCAATTATAGTAGTAGCAAGCTATCCAAGTTGACCTCTGGTCCTCCTTCTCATCTTTGCGCTCTCCTTCTCAAACTGAACAGAACATAGGCTATAGGCTAGTCCGCGTGCAAGATAGTGAATTTTGGGGACTAAGCCTAATCAAAATACAATTCGGAAGAAGCCTTTGACTCTCCTCCTGAAAATGCCACTGTAGGCCTACACAGCATTGGTTAAGCATCACAAAAAAGGTTTTGATCAGCAAGAGCAGAGCAGGCCGGGGCTCAGGGTTGGAATAGCCATTGCAGTGTTTAATGCAGCCTAGTTTTATTTACAGCATCCCAGCAGCCATCTTAGAAATATAACTTTACTCTGTGCTTCTCCGAGCATGCACTTCGTAGCCTATAGTCTATAGTGCATTTGATTGAGACCACACTACAGTGGCAAGAAAAAGTATGTGAACCCTTTGGAATTACCTTGTTTTCTGCATAAATTGGTCATACAATTTCATCTGATCTTCATCTACAAACACAGTCTGCTTAAACTAATAACACACAAACAATTATATGTTTTCATGTCTTTATTGAACACACCATGTAAACATTCACAGTGTAGGGTGTTAAAAGTATGTGAACCCTTGGATTTAATAACTGGTTGACCCTCCTTTGGCAGCAATAACCTCAACCAAATTTTTTCTGTAGTTTGGATCAGACCTGCACAACGGTCAGGAGGAATTTTGGACCATTCCTCTTTACAAAAACTGTTTCAGTTCAGCAATATTCTTAGGATCACTGGTGTGAACAGCTCTCGAGGTCATGCCACAACATTTTAAAATCGACTGACTGGGACACTCCAGAAGGCGTATTTTCTTCTGTTGAAGCCATTCTGTTGTTGATTTACTTCTGTCTTTTGGGTTGTTGTCCTGTTGCATCACCAAACTTCTGTTGAGCTTCAATCGGCGGACAGATAGCCTTACATTCTTCTGCAAAATGTCTTGATAAACTTGGGAATTCATTTTTCCGTCGATGATAGCAGCTGTCCAGGCCCTGAGGCAGCAAAGCAGCCCCAAACCATGATGCTCCCTCTACCATAGTTTATATTTGGGATGAGGTTTTGATGTTGGTGTGCTGTGCCTTTTTTTCTCCACACATAGTGTTGTGTGTTCCTTCCAAACAACTCAACTTAAGTTGAATCTGTCCACAGAATATTTCGCCAGAAGCGCTGTGGAACATCCAGGTTTTCTTTTGCAAACTTCAGACTTTTTTTGGGCAGCAGTGGCTTCTTCCGTGGTGTCCTCCCATGAACACCATTCTTGTTAAGTGTTTTACGTATCGTAGACTCGTCAACAGAGATGTTAGCATGTTCCAGAGATTTCTGTAAGTCTTTAGCTGAAGTCTTTATTTTTCTTAACCTCATTGAGTATTCTGCGCTGTGCTCTTGCAGTCATCGTTGCAGGACGGCCACTCCTAGGGAGAGTAGCAACAGTGCTGAACTTTATCCATTTATAGACAAGTTGTCTTACCGTGGACTGATGAACACCAAGGCTTTTAGAGATACTTTTGTAACCGTTTCCAGCTTTATGCAAGTCAACAATTCTTAATTTTAGGTCTTCTGAGATCTCTTGCTCAAGGCATGGTTCACATCAGCCAATGCTTCTTGTGAATAGCAAACTCAAATTTTGTGAGTGTTTTTTATAGGGCCTGCAGCTCTAACCAACATCTCCAATCTCGTCTCATTGATTGGACTCCAGGTTAGCTGACGCCTGACTCCAATTAGCATTTGGAGAAGTCATTAGCCTAGGGGTTCACATACTTTTTCCAACCTACACTGTGAATATTTAAATTATGTATTCAATATAGACAAGAAAAATACAATAATTTGTGTGTTATTAGTTTAACCACAATATGTTTGTTTATTGTTTTGACTTAGATGCAGATCAATTTATGCAGAAATCCAGGTAATTCCAAAGGGTTCACATACTTTTGCTTGCCACTGTAAATGGCCTATAGGCGCACTTGATATTGCACCCCCAGCAGAGCATCAGAGATGAGGGGTGGCATCGGGCACACATCGATATATAGCCTAAAACAGAGAAATAGACATTTCATCAATTACAAATTACATGACCCTCCACTGAACTAGATTGAAAAAAAAAATACTAAACTCTCCCCTTGACTGAAATGTAAAAAGCATGACCCTCCCCCATTTTCCTCCCGGTAACCATTCTGTACATTTCGATCCATCCCTAACACAACAACATGTGGAAAAAGTCAAGGGTTGTGAATACTTTCTGAAGGCACTGTATGTAAATGTGATATTTCTGTATTTCAATACATTTGTCAAAATTTCTAAAAACATGTTTTCACTTTGTCATTATAGTGTGTGTAGATGGGTGAGAAAGAACATCTATTTAATCCATTTTGAATTCAGGCTGTAACACAACAAAATGTGGGATCATTCTCAAGTGGTGTGAATATTTTCTGAAGGCTCTGTACCTCTACCCTCCATGACATACGACAGCCATACCTTAATCATGACCATAAGATATACAACAATGTTGCAGCTTATCATTTCTAACATGCTCAAATCATTATCTGAAAATCCTGTATTTTCAGAGATTGGGGTCAGGGTAGGGTGGGTGCCCAATCTGATTAATTGCGCTGTGGGATTTGCGTGCATTAGCTGGCCCACCGCAAAGTCCTAGCATCATAGCAATTTAGGTCAAAGATGCTGCACGCAAGTTGCTGTTTCATTTTTTTTGTTTTATTGTCATGCTTATCGCTTTTCAGAATTTAAATGTGATATTTAATGCGCATTTGTGTTTCACATGCAAATAATCTTACTTGAGAATACTCAACATCCAGAAACAAAGCTAGGATTTACAAAGATAAAAAAGGGTCAGGGAGACAATATAAGTATGACATCAGTGATGGCTAGTCCTTGATATAGTAATACAGAGATCAATATATGAAGGGATTACTGGTAATATAATCAATTTAACAAACTAGACAGAATAACAGAACCTGTGTGAAATTGTTTGGAGAGAGACATGATACCTTCCCCGATCGACCTTAAACAACTACATTATCTTGCATTTAATAATTAGCAATACATATCCAGCATACTGTTAATTTAACATAGGAAGGATGGATATTTTGTTGCCTTCATATCTTAGCGAACACAAATACATTTGAGCACAGACACCACTGTTTCATTTGATGTCGTCCACATTAAAATCACTAAAAGGCTCTGCTTTCACTGAATCTTTTTATCAAACAACACAAACCATAGCAGAGCAGGAAGAACATGTAAAACATCAGCCTAGACAGTGTACCCCTGGCCAATTCTACTCAAAGACGCCTTTGAACAATGCAAAAACACAACATACCTTTTTATGATACTGCTGTTTGAGAGACAGTTAATCATTTAAAAAAACATTTGAGTAGGAAAAATAAATATATAAAAATATTATTTGATGGCGTGATTAAAGCAGTCTGTGGGAGGAGGCCCACACAGAATCAATAGGAAAATGCCAATGGCGGAGAACACACAGGAAAAGAGAGCAGGAGATTAAAGCAACAAGGTGGCCATTGACAGCTAAGATACAGCCTCTCTTTGGCAGCACTTCTCAGAAGATCAATACTCATCCACGGAAAGTAGACTGCAATCAAATCAGTGGAAAACGTTTGTGTTTTAGTGCTCGAGGTGAGACCACCTTCTTCCTGCTACTATGCAGTAATGGTGATGTCATCGGGCATTCTGGCACTACTCTTTTCGACCAGGTTTTTATCAACTATCATGTCAACGCAACACAGAGACTTTGAAAAATAGCAACAAAAGAATCACGACAGTGAAAGTGCATTTTGAAATCAATGCTATTTCATAAGCTGGTAATAATAATTGTAAATAAAATATAGAAATTAATAATTGTTTTGAAATCAAGCGAACCACTGCCCTCTGTTATCACACAATATGTGACAGAGAGACATCAGTAGCCTGATCCCCTGCTGCCCTCTATGACACCGGGGCCCAGTGGAGTGTGACCGTACACCTGGCAGGGTGGAAACCCCTGGGTGGCCCAGACTAGCCCAGCAGATGTCTTGGTGCTGGGGCTCGTCTAGCGTCTGCACTGCAGCAGCACAGCTGGCTGCTCTGAGAGAACAGGAAGGCAGAAAGTCAGGCGGGTGGGGCCAGCCCAGCACTGAAACTATAACTCCCCCTGGCTCCTAAGGCTGTGGCTCGCGAGCCGCTCGTTATTCCAGCTTATGCCAGCTAATGCTGTTATCTCTGCTACATCCAATTAGAGGAACCTTTGACCTACCTCCGGTGGCAGGTTGCTGGCCATGCCCTGATCTGCTTTAACAGACATATGCAGACAGTAAAGGAGGTAAAGAAGGCTAAACCTCAGCTGTACAATCACCCTGATCCTATTATGGTCACTCACCTTAGGCCCGATGATGATGAGCACTACCAGGGGATTCTCAGTGTGCCACTCTGAAAGACATCAACCAGAGACAGTGACTGACAGCCAACCAGAATTTAATTTACTTTCCAAGTGCTTCTGTGTGGCAATACAAATGTAAAATTAGCTCAAATACAAGATCAGAGCATGTAATTGTAGCAGGGCTTGTGTCCAGTGAAAGTGATGCAGAGGATGTAATCCCTGTACCTGAGAATGCCTCCAGCAGATAGAGAGGATCCTTCACTCTCCTCAGGCCACAGACTAGTAGGAACACATGCAGGTCCTCCACATCCTCCCCACTCACACCTGGGAACAGATAGGCAGGTAGCTAGAGCAGTGTATGACACAGACAGACAGCAGTGTATCACAACCCATTATAATGAACAGGGAAACTACCACAGCAGATAATGACAGCCATTCATCAGCCAATGGGAATGAGGAAGAGACAGCAGTGGCAAATGCTCTAACAAATCTTTCACATCACAGCAGAAACATTGACGGAGAATAGAAGCGGTGGTTTATTGAAAAGCATTGGGAAGTTGCCATACAGACAGATCAGTTTCATAGAAATGTGCAATACAGCAGCTGGGAGTCACATAGGTGCATTCCTACATTGAAATTGACTGATTCAATATCAGACTAACCATATCGGTGCTTTTATACTGTAGAAGCAACATTAATTGAGAGACAGACAAACTAAATATGTTCTTTTCTCAGATCACCCACCTTCCATTCCAGGTAGGGGGTTACAGCTGTGTCAAGGTGGGTTACAGCTGTGTCAAGGTGTAAGTAGGGGGTTACAGCTGTGTCAAGGTGGGTTACAGCTGTGTCAAGGTGTAAGTAGGGAGTTACAGCTGTGTCAAGGTGGGTTACAGCTGTGTCAAGGTGTAGGTAGGGGGTTACAGCTGTGTCAAGGTGTAGGTTGGGAGTTACAGCTGTGTCAAGGTGTAAGTAGGGAGTTACAGCTGTGTCAAGGTGTAAGTAGGGAGTTACAGCTGTGTCAAGGTGGGTTTACAGCTGTGTCAAGGTGTAGTAGGGGTTACAGCTGTGTCAAGGTGTAGGTAGGGGTTACAGCTGTGTCAAGGTGTAGGTAGGGAGTTACAGCTGTGTCAAGGTGTAGGTAGGGAGTTACAGCTGTGTCAAGGTGTAGGTAGGGAGTTTACAGATGTGTCAAAGGTGTAGGTAGGGAGTTACAGCTGTGTCAAGGTGTAAGTAGGGGGTTACAGCTGTGTCAAGGTGTAGGTAGGGAGTTACAGATGTGTCAAGGTGTAGGTAGGGAGTTACAGCTGTGTCAAGGTGGGTTAAGCGTGGTCAAGGTGTAGGTAGGGAGTTACAGATGTGTCAAGGTGTAGGTAGGGAGTTACAGCTGTGTCAAGGTCTGAACGAATATGGACGCATGTGGAAAGATTATACCACTATCTATTGTTGCAGGCACTCAGGATACAACTGAGAGTGCCCTTACCAGAGACAACCCATAGAAATTCACAGAATTCCATGTCTGTGTCAAAGTATTCTCAAATTCTTGAACTCCTTCCAACCTCTAAGAAGAATAGGAGGCGTAATAATGACCCTTACCTCAGCTGATGGTTCATGTGCTGTGCACCACAGATTTAAACTCATCCTATTATGGCTGCTTAATATAAGAGCTCAAGTAAACAATAACATATACAGACAGCTTCTTGGAATGAAACAGGGGTGATACAATTACTTTAAAAGGCCTACAGTTATGAGATGTGTTAGCAATCTGGCCAACCAGCAATTAATGACATAGTTTACGAAAGTGACAACTACAGCAACTAAAAAGGGTTGACCATAGGGAAGAAATAATACAGGTTGACAACAAACCAGGACTATGTTAGACCAACATGCAGCTGATGCATTAAAGTAACCAGTGCCTTCTCACATTAGGTCGGCAACAATTGTAACTTAAGAGTCTGTAAATACACATTAGTCTCAGACATTGTGAAATTGTCATTGACCTAACAGCTACAACAGCACACCCAGAAAAATCACACTGACAGACATTACACAATGGAGGATAATAGTATGTACCATTATTACCTATGTCTAATTGTCTACAATTGTTTGATTGGCATGGTCAGTAAATTAGACTTAAAATCATGTATACTTGTCTATATTTTCTAATTTAGAAAATAATAATATGGATATTAGATAATAATAGCTACCAATCAATTCGTAACAAATCTCTACCTCAATTACACATACTATACATACCCACAATAAAATATAATCCCACTCACAAATAAAATTGCTTGCACACACACAGACCCTGTAAACATGTGACTGTGCTACAGTGACAGACAGTGAAATCCCTTCCTGCCAGATAAGGCCAGCTCAGGAGGATAAGGCAGCCCTTTAATACTATTACAGAGCATCTTAAAATGACAGCGCACAGAGTGTGTGACAGTCAGGCCACTGACCCCAGGTCTGCTGGAGCGTAGGGAGGAAGCAAGCACTGTTGAATCCCAGCCTAAACCAACACAAAATAACATACAAAAACACTGCACTGTTCACAAAGGGATGATTAAAGACATAAGCAGCACCAGGTGATGTAGGGAACAGGGCCCTACTGTATCACAGCTTCTATTAATATAAAACAAAGCAGTAAAAAAGATGTGGAGCCCTTTGGGGTATTGGTTACTTTTGTGAGATCAGCAAAATCTCCCATCCACCTCATACAGTCTATGCAGCATAAGACTCAGCAGCGCGGACATGGAAACCTGATACTTCAGCATTCCCTGATTTCCCTTTCCGTCCTCTCTTTACCAACAGCCCTATGGGACCTGGAGGAATACCACAACTAGGAACCTGTTTTTGTGACTTCCTTACCTGCCTTGTGAAATGTCCACATGTCTATGATGCAATAGAGAAATAATACAATTATGTTTAATTTAAACTGAATTTCCTCGCACCAATTCAGGGGCGGACAACGGGTGTCAGTTAGGATACAACCTTTTCACGACTTCAGATCTAAATGGAGACAGAGGAAGAATGGAGGAGTGCTGGAAAAATAGTTCACAGGCCTGTCAAAGTGGGCAAAAGAATCCAATACAAATAGAGAAAATAAAACCCTCTGGAGACTTAGAAACAATTCATCTGTCTTGAGGGGAGAAACTGAATTGGACAAATTGTCTGTTTTGCCAGCAGCATTTGTTTTTTGCCTGTCTCCTGTCCCTTATATCGCAGAAACACTTTTTTGTTCTTCTGCCTTTGATGTTGAGGGGCACATTGCATAGCTCCCTGTCATTGTTGAGTGTGTGTGTGTTCCGTGGCTCCTGTCAGTACGTCTGGAGACTGCCACAGTGTAAAACATACTGAACACAGAGGCTAAATAAGAGCTTCTGAAACACTGCAGCTTTCAAACTTAATTTAACGGAATTTAGGGAAAACCATAGGGAGATAGACTTGGGACTGCCATTGCCACCAAGAATATTCCTAACGACTGCATTGAAATCTACTATTCCTACACACTTTGGCAGCACAAGAGAAAATAAACACAATATTGTTTATAATTGTGGCCTCTTTCAGCTTAACTAATGCCGCACATCCCATGCCTTTCTAGAAGAGACAGTGTAGTTTAGTTATGCCTCTAGAGGAGGTTGGTGCCAGCGTATTCCCTCTGGACAGACTCAGAAACCCTCTTCCCTACAGTGTAAAACCTGCCCTACACTATACCCGGCCCTCACCCCCTCCCCTCCTCTGTGATCCCCCAGGGCTGTCTGTCACTCACCAGCCTGCTGTCATTTGCCCTGCACCTGCCTACACCCTCAACCCCACAGCGCACACAGCAGTGGGGCAACACTCTACTGATACTGTGCCTTTGATGGAGCTGCAGCCTCAGGATCTTCCTAACACTACACTCTCTGCCCTTGGCTGTTTCACCACAACCAAAGGGTAATACAGAGAGAGAAGCAACTTCAATCAGGCAGCTGGGTTGCCTGGGCCTCATGTTCCACTAAGGAGGTACACTACATGAACAAAAGTCATGCTCGGCGAACATCTCATTCCAAAATCATGGGCATTAATATGGAGTTGGTCCCCCCTTTGCTGCTATAACAGCCTCCACTCTTCTGAAAAGGCTTTCCAGTAGATGTTGGAACATTGCTGTGGGGACTTGCTTCCATTCAGCCACAAGAGCATTAGTGAGGTCGGACACTGATGTTGGGCAATTAGGCCTGGCTCACAGTCGGTGTTCCAATTCATCCCAAAGGTGTTCTATGAAGTTGAGGTCAGGGCTCTGTGCAGGCCAGTCAAGTTCTTCCACACCTATCTCGATAAACCATTTCTGTATGGACCTCGCTTTGTGCACGGGGGCATTGTCATGCTGTAACAGGAAAGGGCCTTCCCCAAACTGTTGGCACAAAGGTGGAAGCACAGAATCGTCTAGAATGTCATTGTATGCTGTAGCGTTAAGATTTCCCTAACCTGAACCATGAAAAACAGCTCCAGACCAATATTCCTCCTCCACCAAAATGTACAATTGGCAGTATGCATTGGGGCAGGTAGCGTTCTCCTGGCATCCGCCAAATCCAAATTAGTCCGTCAGACTGCCAGATGTAGAAAAGTGATTAATCACTCCAGAGAACGAGTTTCCAACGGCGATGAGCTTTACACCACTCCAGCCGATACTTGGCATTGCGCATGGTGATCTTAGGCTTGTGTGCGGCTGCTTGGTCAACGAAACATTTCGTGAAGCTCCCAACAAACATTTCTTGTATGGACATTGCTTCCAGAGGCAGTTTAGAACTCGGTAGTGAGTGTTGCAACCGAGGACAACCAATTTTTACATGCTACACGCTTCAGCGGGCCAGTTCTGTGAGTTTGTGTGGCCTACCACTTCGTGGCTGAGCTATTGTTGCTCCTAGATATTTCCATTTCACAATAACAGCACTTACAATTGACCGGGGCAGCTCTAGCAGGGCAGAAATTTCACAAACTGACTTGCTGGAAAGGTGGCATCCTTTGACAGTGCCACGTTGAAAGTCACTGAGCTCCTCAGTAAGGCCATTCTTCTGCCAATGTTTGTCTATGGAGATTGCATGGCTGTGTGCTCGATTTTATACACCGGTCAGCAACGGATGTCGCTGAAATAGCCTAATCCACTAATTTGAAGGGGTGTCCACATACACTATATATACAAAAGTATCTTGGAGTGCGTTCGCTGGGCCATGACTCTCCCTTCGATTAACATTCTACCCTCAAAGGCCCCCACACACATTTTGAGCTGAAAATGGCCTACTCTAACCTACATACAAGAGGAGAGTTTTAGTTATCTGCCATTCTCACTGTGTGTCATGGTGCAATTACATGGGAGGGCACAACAAGCCTTGTTTGGCAGAAAGAACATGTTCTGATTTACTTTGAGACAAAACAAAAGGAAAGAAAAAAAGTGTGATATTGAAAAGGAAAACAGGCAGATGAGAAAGGGACCCCCACTGTGCCTGAGTGTGTGTGAAGACATGGAGGGGACAAGTGTTGACAGGAAAGGCTAAAGGCTTGATCTTTTTCTGACGCTGGAGGCGTTGATTCTGCCAGCGCGTTTTGTTGTGTCTGAGAAGAGCCGAGAATTAAAGTTATGAAGATTGAATAATTATTATTCTGGGAGTAGAAATAGGGCCTCAGCGTGTGTCAAAGTACAAAAGAGGGAATATAACAACTAATCTGGTACACAACATGGAAACAAAGGTATCCAACAAGAATCTATTAACCGTAAGACTGCATGAACATTATTAAATAATTTTTCTAAAATACTAAAAGGAGCCTACTATTTGTAACTGTTAATTAATTCTGGTTTACATGTTACAAGGTAGTTGAAGTTGTACTAGATGGATGTACAGGATACACATAGTATACACCGTCCAACATCCAGGTAGCGGGCTATTGTATGCTTTCTCACACACAGACATGCAGAGAAAAACAGCACAGGCAGTCTTTATATTAGAAAGTAGTAAACTACAAAGAATCATACAGAAGCTATATTACATAGAAAACACAACAGCTGAGCAGTCACTCTTATCTCATGTATACTGAATGGGGAAGTGAATGTTGGCAATCAGTATTACTGGCACCAGTGTAGAAACCTGGTTAGGAATGGCCCTGTATGGGAGAGCTATTAATCACAAGGTGTTAGAGAGCTGCATCCCTGAACTGCCCTGAGCTCTGATGTACCTGGGATGGAAATTGTCCTACAATGTTCAATTTAAAGTCAGGGCTGTGTGTGGGGAAGCTACTTTGAGTAATGACATACATTTAATATGGAGGTGGTGGGATAGGGACAGAGGAGTAGATCAACCAAGCGAGGAGAGAGGGAAGAGGGGGAGATGCGAGAGAGAAAAGGGCTAATGTGCATGTCCTCCAGGTCTTCTTCAGTTTGTTGCTTAAAAACCTGTCATCTCTGGTTTATTTCCTTTATTTCTTTCCATGTTAACTTTTGTGAAAAAAGTACCTGAGCGCCTTAGAAATTCACTCCAGCAGAAACTCTGAGCCGCCTCAGTCTTGATCCCTTCAGAACCAAAGAAAATAAACAGTGTGTCTGTGAGATTGTATTTCCAAGAAAGAGTTAAGTCATATTAAATGGTCCAATGCAGCCATTTGTATCTAGATAACAAATAATTTCTGGGTAACAATCAAGTACCTTACTGTGAGTATTTTGAATGTAAGCAGAGGGCTAAACCCTCTTTTTTTACACCATTTCACGGTAAGGTCTACTACACCTGTTGTATTTGGTGCATGTGACAAATACAATTTGATTTGACCAGACAGTTCAAAAACCCCACCCAGCCAAACAAGATGAAATCTCAGACGGTTATTTCAAACAGCTCAGAAACTAAAAGTGCATTATAATAATTTTCACAATTTCACAGTATTATTCCAACCTCATAGTGTGGAAACATAAAACACAGAAAAATCTACATTTTTGACTGCACTGCCCCGAATACGGACATACATTAGGTCATCTGTGGGAGGTAAGTGCGGGGGTCATAGGATTAATGATCATTTACTGACAACCCTGACTTTCTTAAAGGTCATATCTATCATTAGGCTGGCCTCCGCCATATGAACACGCTAATGTGCTCTGCATCTCTGTGCAACTTATCACACAAACTCCACATTGGGTGATGACAATGAGCCACTACTGTGTGACATATGATGTAAGATAACACATCTGGGATTGCTACCTGCTGACATGTTACATCTTTCACAGGTGGGTGCATGCATCATTACTGTACTTCTCCGGGTGGGTTTTGTCACCGACATGTTTAGTGGGTAATACAGTTGGTTAGCACATCTCTCTGTAACCAGGCTTTGCTGAGTACACTGGCAGCAGTCTGGTCTGTTTTGCTGGGGCTGGGCACTATTGGCTCAGCAGACATGCAGCTTGGAGACCTACAGTACACCTCTCTGTGCTGCTTTGTGCTGACCCATGTGGTGTGACAGATAGCCAATGGCAAGAGCGACTCAAAATACTCTACTGCAGCATGTTGTGGTGGGAGAACTGCCAAAGCTGCTTAATGCAACAGCAAATACTGCCACAGACACACAGGGAAGCACAGCTATGAGCAGTGAATATTTCATCCTACTGAGCTTACCTTGAGGCTGGACGTAGATTTTGCTGCTTTGGGACAGCTGGGGGAATGAAAACAGAGAATATGATATTGGAAAAAATCCTGAAAGTTTAATGCAGCAATTTAAACATACTAAATTATTTGCATGGTAAGACATACCCCATTAAGGAGAACTAACAAGAATGGTGACAGGCAGTTTCATAACAGAATATTTTTTCTCCTACAGATAACTGTAAGCAATAATATGTTAACATAAAGTCTATATATTTTTTTTTACGGTCAATTTGCAGTGTACAAATGATGTGCTGTATGTTCTGGCCCCTCAAGGAAAAGGGGATGGTCAGGGGGCCGGAATATACAGCAGTTATAAATCATTTATACACTGAAAATTGACCCCAATAATCACAAACAGATATAGTATTTGACAAAAACAGAATCATTTCAAACCTTGATTATATTGGGATACGATCACATATACCTCTCTATGCGTGGGAATATTTGGGAACAGATTTCCTAAATTGCTGTTGATCATTGCTGGACAGCCATTTAACTATTGCCATAGATTTTCAAGCCGATTTAAGTCAAAACTGTAACTAGGCCACTCAGGAACATTCAATGAATGTTATCTTGGTAAGCAACTCCAGTGTATATTTGTCCTTCTTTTTCAGGTTATTGTGCTGCTGAAAGGTGAATTTGTCTCCCAGTGTCTGTTGGAAAGCAGACAACCAGGTTTTCCTCTAGGATTTTGCCTGTGCTTAGCTCTATTACGTTTCTTTTTATCTTAAAAGACTCCCGAGTCCTTGACAATGACACACATACCCATAACATGATGCAGCCACCACAATGCTTGAAAAATGAAGAGTGATACTCAGTGATGTTTTTGTTGTTTTCAATATGCCCCAAACATAACGTTTTGTATTCAGGACATAAAGTTAATTTATTTGCCACATTTTTTGCAGGTTTTCTTTAGTGACCTATTGGAAACAGGATGCATGATTTTGAATATCTTTATTCTGTACAGACTTCCTTCTTTTCACTCTGTCAATAAGGTTAGTATTGTAGAGTAACTACAATGTTATTGATCCATCCTCAGATTTCTCCTATCACAGTCTTCAAACTGTAACTGTTTTAAAGTCACCATTGGCTTCATGGTGAAATCCCTGAGCGGTTTCCTTCCTCTCCGGCAACTGAGTTATTCAGGACGCGTTTATCTTTGTAGTGACTGGGTGTATTGATACACCATCCAAAGTGTAATGAATAACTTCAACATGCTCAAAGGGATATTCAATGTCTGTTTTAGTTTTTTTACCCATCTACCAACATGTGCCCTGACTTGTTAAGCAAATCTTTACTCCTGAACTTATTTAGGCTTGCCATAACAAAGGGGTTGAATACTTATTGACTCAAGATATTGGAGCTTTCATTTTTAATTCATTCATTTGTAAAAATGTCTAAACAACACTCCACATTGACATTATGGGGTAATAAAGGCCAGTGACACAAAATATACATTTAATAAATGTTAAATTCAGGTTGTAACACAAAATATGGAAAAAGTCAAGGGGTGTGAAAACCTTCTGAAGGCACTGTGCATCACCACCGCAAAATAAGCATAAACAGTCATCACCAAGTGAAAGGGGTGAGCCCAAGCCAATAATTCACAGTTGATGGAAAGGTAATTGACTGGATGTTATCACACAGTTAGACTTGATCTATCCCCCATGTGTGTTTTCTGTCTCAATAAAAAGCGTGGCAGTCTCCCTGCGCCTGCCCTGATTGCATGCTGTCACTGCTAGATGACAGCGATAAAGCGTGCCATTTTCCTTAATCTGGAAATAAAACATGGTAATATTGTTATATTGCCACACTATTATGGGACGGGCCAGGATATTGTGTTTTGGTTAGTAAAACCATTCTGTTTTATTTACTGTGGCTGTCAGGTTCCTGCTGTCTCTTGATGTGCTGTAAATTGGAAGAGTCACTCGCTTCCACAATGACCTCTGAGATGGCTTGCCCCTTTAGACGGCCATCATTACACATATCACACACATCATTTGGCAAAATATTAGCAGAAATTTCCTTTCACGACTGCCATGTTCTCAATACAGATTTATATGAACATTTCAATGAACCAGCTACTATATAACTGAGAGACATACTGTAATTAAACACTATGGTAGACATAAAACACACCTGGCCATGTACTTGAATGAGCCATCTTTGAACCCCCACTTTACAGTAAGTGTGCTTGCTCGGTTTAAAATGGTCATATGTGAGCACTACTACAAGCAGAGTTAACACTGATGAATGAATCATAGCTACCAGAAATACTTCAGCCTCTGCTTTCAGCTTGTCAGTAAATGCAACAGCAAATCTGTAAAAAAAGAAAACCCATTACTTCAGTTAATGGTCATGGACAGTATGATAACACAATTATGATAACACAATCTTTCAGGGTTAGCATCTGTCACTCCTTTCCAAACAATAAAAGTTGAGAAAATATCAGAGCAGAAATCAAAGGCATATGACAGAAACTCCACAAAAACCTCCTAACTGAGGATGCGTAGGTGAGGGTGGAGAAGTTGCTGCTGCTGGTTTGAGGAAGGATTTGTGCGTGAATCAATATGTTATTTTGGGTGGGTTTGATATCAATTCCAATTTTTTGGGAGACAAACCTAACTGATACCGATATATCTGCCGATATACAGTTTTACAGCAGGGACATAAAAAAGTGGCATTTACCACACAGCCTTTCAAAGGAGCAATTGTCCAATATGAGAATGGCCACAAGTGTTCAGAGAAGCATGACATTCCCTTTTCTCACCCTACTTAATGTATATCGTGGAATAGAATTATCGCCGATATCGATAAAAGGCCAATATCGGTGAAACGATATATCGGTCAGGCCCTACTAAGAATACAAAGGAAATGTTGAAAAAAAGGCAGTAATGTGCTATATTTCGAAAGGATTGTGAATTGGGCCAACAGGCCTAGTTATGGGTGACTGAATTTCATGATCAAGGTTTGTGAGGAGAGGCGGTAACAGCAGGAGGCGCCATGACTGAGACGTTTGAAGTCATGTGACCCAGATTACACCAGTGTTCCCCAGAAGCAATTATCCCTTAGACTCATACTCGATGGATGTCTTACGGGCTGTAAAATCAAAACAACACCCTTGAAAATAAAGACACAAAGTTCTCTGTGAAATAAGACGTATAGCCTAGGCTCAGATACTGAGCCAATGCACCACTAGCCAGCAGCATTAGAGGCAGGGCGGGATCCCACTAGAGGCAGGGCGGGATCCCACGAAGATAGAACACATAACCAGCCCTGGGGTTAGCTTCACTGGTAAGACAGTTCAACCTCACTGTTTCATGCCAGTAATACAGACCCAGAAGGTATCCTAGTGGTAGCTCATAGTAATCCTGTCTTTATTTTCCCACACATTCTCACTGTACTTCAGCCAAACCTCTATGGTGCACTATCCACTACTGAGACTATATAAAGAAACATAGTGCAGTCAAGGCAGGAATTATACAATTGTTATGTGTGTGTGTGGTCTTAAAATGTGATACTGTAAATTATAACGTATTCATTCAATAGCAAGTTTATTGGTGTTATATTTTTCAGATCAACTGCATGGGCTTTTAAGTAATGTGTCAGGGGTAGACATTTAAAATTGCAAAAAAGCAAGGGAACTGTCCAGAGTACAGTAGTTAAAAATTGTTAGCATGCATTCTGTATGCATGGTCAAGTCCTGGCCTGGTTTAGATCTTATCTGTCGGAAAGATATCAGTTTGTCTCTGTGGATGGTTTGTCCATCCACATCCAAATCAACTGTAAATGTCAGTGTTCCTCAAGGTTCCGTTTTAGGACCACTATTGTTTTCACTATATATTTTACCTCTTGGTGATGTCATTCGGAAACATAATGTTAAGTTTCACTGCTATGCGGATGACACACAGCTGTACATTTCGATGAAACATGGTGAAGCCCCAAAATTGCCCTCCCTGGAAGCCTGTGTTTCAGACATAAGGAAGTGGATGGCTGCAAATGTTTTACTTTTAAACTCGGACAAAACAGAGATGCTTGTTCTAGGTCCCAAGAAACAAAGAGATCTTCTGTTGAATCTGACAATTAATCTTGATGGTTGTACAGTCGTCTCAAATAAAACTGTGAAGGACCTCGGCGTTACACTGGACCCTGATCTCTCTTTTGACAAACATATCAAGACTGTTTCAAGGACAGCTTTTTCCATCTACGTAACATTGCAAAAATCAAAAACGTTCTTTCCAAAAATGATGCAGAAAAATTAATCCATGCTTTTGTCACTTCTAGGTTAGACTACTGCAATGCTCTACTTTCCGGCTACCCGGATAAAGCACTAAATAAACTTCAGTTAGTGCTAAACACGGCTGCTAGAATCTTGACTAGAACCAAAAAATGTGATCATATTACTCCAGTGCTAGCCTCTCTACACTGACTTCCTGCTAAGGCAAGGGCTGATTTCAAGGTTTTACTGCTAACCTACAAAGCATTACATGGACTTGCTCCTACCTATCTTTCCGATTTGGTCCTGCCGTACATACCTACACGTACGCTACGGTCACAAGACGCAGGCCTACTTACTGCCCCTAGAATTTCTAAGCAACCAGCTGGAGGAAGGGCTTTCTCCTATAGAGCTCCATTTTTATGGAATGGTCTGCCTACCCATGTGAGAGATGCAGACTCGGTCTCAGCCTTTAAGTCTTTATTGAAGACTCATCTCTTCAGTAGGTCCTATGATTGAGTATAGTCTGGCCCAGGAGTGTGTAGGTGAACGGAATTGCACTGGAGCAACGAACCGCCCTTGCTGTCTCTGCCTGGCCGGTTCCCCTCTCTCCACTGGGATTCTCTGCCTTTAACCCTATTACAGGGGCTGAGTCACTGGCTTACTGGTGCTCTTCCATGCCGTCGCTAGGAGGGGTGCATCACTTGAGTGGGTTGAGTCACTGACGTGATCTTCCTGTCCGGGTTGGCGCCCCCCCTTGGGTTGTGCCGTGGCGGAGATCTTTGTGGGCTATACTCGGCCTTGTCTCAGGATGGTAAGTTGGTGGTTGAAGATATCCCTCTAGTTGTGTGGGGGATGTGCTTTGGCAAAGTGGGTGGGGTTATATCCTGCCTGTTTGGCCCTGTCCGGGGGAATCGTCGGATGGGGCCACAGTGTCTCCTCCTGTCTCAGCCTCCAGTATTTATGCTGCAGTAGTTTATGTGTCAGGGGGCTAGGGTCAGTCTGTTATATCTGAAGTATTTCTCCTGTATTATCCGGTGTCCTGTGTGGAAATTTAAGTATGCTCCCGCTCTCTCTCTCTCTCGCTCTCTCTCTCTCTCTCTCTCTTCTCTCTCTCTCTCTCTCTCTCTCTCTCTCTCTTCTCTCTCCTCTTCTCTCTCTCTCTCCTTCCTCTCTCTCTCTCTCTCTCCTCTCTCCTCTCTCTCTCTCTCTCTCTCTCTCTCTCTCTCTCTCTCTCTCTCTCTCTCTCTCTCTCTCTCTCTCTCTCTCTCTCTCTCTCTCTCTCTCTCTCTCTCTCTCTCTCTCTCTCTCTCAGAACCTGACCCTAGAACCTGCCTCATGACCCTGCTGTCCCCAGTCCACCTGGCCTGCTGCTGCTCCAGTTTTCAACTGTTCTGCCTGCGACTATGGAACCCTGACCTGTTCACCGGACGTGCTACCTGTCCCAGACCTGCTGTTTTCAACTCTCTAGAGACAGCAGGAGCGGTAGAGATACTCTGAATGATCGGCTATGAAAAGCCAACTGACATTTACTCCTGAGGTGCTGACCTGTTGCACCCTCGACAACCACTGTGATTATTATTATTTGACCCTGCTGGTCATCTATGAACATTTTAACATCTTGGCCATGTTCTGTTATCATCTTCACCCGGCACAGCCAGAAGAGGACTGGCCAACCCTCATAGCCTGGTTCCTCTCTAGGCTTCTTCCTAGGTTCTGGACTTTCTAGGGAGTTTTTCCTAGCCACTGTGCTTCTACACCTGCATTGCTTGCTGTTTGGGGTTTTAGGCTGGGTTTCTGTCACAAAGTGCTGTACATCAGCTGATGTAAGAAGGGCTTTATAAATACATTTGATTTGAGTCTGTGGTTCAATTGGACATTAATGGTTTCCAAATCTAGTCAGAGGCTTGACTTCACCTGGCTTTCAGCAACACCTGCTCCATAACTGCACGCTTCTGCTCCACTTTCACATCTTCATTAATGTCTGTTCCTCCGAAGACTACTCCAAAGGGCACTTGAGTATCTGGTATAAAGAGCAGAAAAGGGGGGATGTTGATAAAGTTGGAACCTTTATCCTTCTATTATTAGCTAGTTAAGCTACTATCAATGACATTATCAGTACAAATCACCTCAAAGAAAGGGTGAATCAATAAGGGAATAAAAAAAGGTGATAAGATGCAAATATACAGTGGTTTCAGAAAGTATTCATTACCGACTTATTTCATATTTTGTAGTTAAAGACAGAATTCAACACACACAATACCCCATTATGACAGTTATTTTAGTTTTTGTTTACATTTTTGCAAATGTATTGAAAATGAAATACATAAATATCTAATTTACATAAGTATTCAAACCCGAATCTATACTTTGTAGAAGCAACTTTGGCGGTGATTAGAGCTTTGAGACAAATTGACTATGTCTGTATCAGCCTTGCATGTCTGGATTTTGGATTTTCTCCCATTTTTCCTTGCAGATTTTCTCAAGCTCTATTAAGTTAGATGGGGAGCGGCGGTAAACAGCAATCTTCAAGTCTTCCCAAATATTTTCAATGGGATTCAAGTCCAGGCTTTGACTTGGCCACTCAAGGACTTTCCCATTCTTGTTCTGAAGCCATTCCAGCATTGCTTTGGCTGTATGCTTGGGGTCAATGTCCTGTTGGAACATACATTTTCGCCCAGTCTAAGGTTGTTTGCACTCAGAAGCAGGTTCTCATCAAGGATTTGCCTGTATTTGGCTTAATTCATTGTTCCCCCTAACCTTACCAGTCTCCCAGACCCTGCTGCTGAAAAGCATCCACATAGACTACCGACCCGTAGCACTCACGTCTGCAGCCATGAAATGCTTTGAAAGGCTGGCCATGGCTCACATCAACACCATTATCCCAAAAACCCTAGACCCACTCCAATTTGCATACTGCACCAACAGATCCACAGATGATGCAATCTCTATTGCACTACACACTGCCCTTTCCCACCTGGACAAAAGCAACACCTATGTGAGAATGCTATTCATTGACTACAGCTCAGCTCAATACCATAGTGCCCTCAAAGCTCATCAATAAGCTAAGGACCCTGGGACTAAACACCTCTCTCTGCAACTGGATCCTGGACTTCCTGATGGGCCGCCCCAGGTGGTAAGGGTAGGTAACAACAAATCCACCATGCTGATCCTCAACACGGGGGCCCCTCAGGGGTGCGTGCTCAGTCCCCTCCTGTACTCCCTGTTCACTCATGACTGCACGGCCAGGCACGACTCCAACCACATCATTCAATTTGCTGATGACACAACAGTGGTAGGCCTGATTACCGACAACGACGAGACAGCCTATAGGGAGGTCAGAGACCTGACCGTGTGGTGCAAGGACAACAACCTCTCCCTCAACGTGATCAAGAAAAAGGAGATGATTGTGGACTACAGAAAAAGGAGGTGTAGTGGAGCAGGTTGAGAGCTTCAAGTTCCTTAGTGTGCACATCACCAACAAACTAACATGGTCCAAGCATACCAAGACAGTCGTGAAGAGGGCACGACAAAACCTATTCCCCCTCAGGAGACTGAAAAGATTTGGCATGGGTCCTCAAAAGGTTTTATAGCTGGACCATCGAGAGCATCCTGATGGGTTGCATCACTGCCTGGTATGGCAACTGCTCGGCATCCGACCGCAAGGCACTACAGAGGGTAGTGCGTACGGCCCAGTACATCACCGGAGCCAAGCTTCCTGCCATCCAGGACCTCTATACCAGGCGGTGTCAGAGGAAGGCCCTAAAAATTGTCCAAGACTCCAGCTACCCTAGTTCTCTCTGCTACCGCACAGCAAGCGGTACCGGAGCACCAAGTCTAGGTCCAAGAGGCTTCTAAACAGTTTCTACCCCAAGCCATAAGACTCCTGAACAGCTAATCAAATGGCTTCCCAGACTATTTTCATTGCCTCCCCCCCCCCCCACGCTGCTGCTACTCTCTGTTATTATCTATGCATAGCCACTTTAATAACTCTACCTACATGTACATAATTACCTCGACACGGTGCCCCCCGTATATAGCTCCACTATTGTTATTTTCTGCTGCTCTTTAATTATTTGTTATCCTTATCTCTTACTTTTTTAGGGATTTTCTTAAAACTGCATTGTTGGTTAAGGGCTTGTAAGTAAGCATTTCACTAAGGTCATTTCACTGTAAGGTCGGAGCATGTGACAAATAAAATTTGATTTGAGCATGATGCTGCCACCACCATAATTCACGGTAGGGATGGTGTTAGACGGGTGATGAGCTGTGCCTGGTTCTCCAGACATAGTGCTTTGCATTCAGGCCAAAGAGTTTAATTTATGTCTCGTCAGACCATATAATCTTATGCCTTATGTTCTCAGAGTCTTTCTGCAAAGTCCAGGTGTGCCGTCATGTGCCTTTTTCTCAGGAATGCTTCCGTCTGGTAACTCTCCCATAAACTCCAGATTGGTGAAGTGCTGTAGAGACTGCTATCCTTCTGGCAGGTTCTCCCATCTCAGCCAATGAACTCTGTAGTTCTGTCAGAGTGGTCATTGGGTTCCCTAACCACGGTCCTTCTTGCCTAGTTGGCCAGCTTTAGGCAGAGTCTGTGTAGTTCCATATTTTTTCCATTTCCCAATGATGGAGACGACTGTGCTCTTGGAAACTTTCGACACTCTAGAAATTGTTTTATACCCTTCCCCAGATATATGCCTCATCACAGTTCTATCTCAACAATTTATGGACAATTCGCCGAGATATAGTTTGGTTTAGTTTCGGCTCTGTCAACTGTCGGACCTTATATAGACAGGTGTGTTTCTAAATCATATCCAAACAATTGAATTGATCACAGATAGCGTTGCAAAGGGTCAGAAACTTTCCCGGAAATTTCCAGAAATTTTCCATGGGAAGTTAAGCCTGGGAATTTGGGGAATTTTCCTTAAATTCATCAAAAAATGTTGCTTTTAACAGTGAACCTTTTTCGTGGGATACACATAAAGCAATTCTAGGTCTTGTGGCATATTTTGATGAAACTATCCCCAATTCAATGGAATTGCAACCCTCTGCATGCTCAGTGTATTCTTCCATCACATGTGCTGTGCACTCTTCCATCACATGTACAGCTGATTCTCAAGATCTTGCACACTAGTGAGATGCTATTGAGCCCACACTACTACACTGTCTGAGTCAAGGACTACATGCTTTCTGGTAAGTTTTGATTACAATACTGGGTGGGGTGAATATATTTTAAATGACATACATCATTTTTTTGTTAACTAGTAAATAGTAGCCTACAGTGTGTGTGTTTAAATCATTTCTAACTTGTTAACAATTTAGTTTTTGCTACAATGTGGGTTTTAGTTTGCTTAAGCCTGCTAACCGAGGAGTGTTAATTCACCTGTTTCCATACATGTTTCATTTTAAAACATTTATCATACAAAGGAGTTGTTTAATCCAACTGCTTAACTATTTATCTGTACATGGAATTGTAGTTTTTAAAACTTTTTCTTCTTCTAATCTTTACAGGAAAATGCCACAGGCACTATCAGATGTGTGGAGACATTTCACTGCAGCTAATGTAGAAGGAAAAGCTGTGTACATTTGCAAATACTGTGCCAAATCATGTGAAGAATGCAACGAAGATGCAGAATCATCTGGCCAAATGCATAAAGTTCCCTCAGCACTCACAACAAGCAACCTCTGAACAAAAGTCCCTCTACTTCTATTCGAGGTGAAAATGATGAATCAGACACCTTATCGATAGCAACAGCTCATGGTCCTCCTGGAATCTGATGTTTTTTTGACTCAATGGAGGAACGTAGTCAGAGAAATGCTGATGAATGTCTTGCTCGAACTGTGTATGCAACTGGTTCACCTCTGATGCTCACAGGCAATGTGTATTGGAAGAGATTTCTGAATGTTCTTCGCCCAGCATACACCCCTCCAACCAGACATGCTTTATCTACTCATTTGCTGGATGCAGAGTTCAAGTGAAGGTCAGGAAAATCATAGAGAAAGCAGACTATTGCAATCATCTCTGATGGGTGGTCGAATGTTCGTGGGCAAGGAAAAATGAACTACATCATCTCCACCCCTCAACCAGTATTCTACAAGAGCAAAGACACAAAAGATAAAAAACACACCGGTCTCCATTGCAGATGAGCTGAAGGCAGTCATCAATGACCTTGGACCACAGAAGGTAGTCTGGTGACAGACAATGCTGCGAAAATGAAGGCTGCTTGGACTAAAGTGGATGAGTCCTACACTCACATCACACCCATTGGCTGTGCTGCTCATGCATTGAATCTGCTCCTCAATGACATCATGGCACTGAAAACAATGGATACACTCTACAAGAGAGCCAAGGAAATGGTTAGGTATGTGAAGGTACATCAAGTTATAGCAGCAATCTACCTCACCAAGCAAAGTGATAAGAATAAGAGCACCACATTGAAGCTGCCCAGCAACACCCATTGGGATGGTGTTGTCATGTTTCACAGTCTCCTGGAGGGGAAGGAGTCGCTCCAAGAAATGGCCATATCACAGACTGCCGATATGGACAGCGCCATCAAGAGGATCCTCCTGGATGATGTATTTTGGGAGAGAGTGGTAAGCAGCCTGAAAAACTCCTGAAACCTATAGCAGTAGCCATTGCACGGATCGAGGGAGACAATGCCATCCTGTCTGATATTCAGACTCTGCTTGCAGATGTAAGAGAAGAAATCCGTACTGCCCTGCCCACTTCACTGTTGCTCCAAGCAGAGGAAACTACATTTCTGAAATACATCAAAAAGCGTGAAGACTTCTGCCTGAAGCGTACGTGTTGGACCCTAAGTACACTGGCAAGAGCATCCTGTCTGGTGCAGAGATCAACAAAGCCTATGGTGTCATCACTACTGTGTCTCGCCACCTTGGCCTGGATGAGGGAAAGGTTCTTGGAAGTCTGGCGAAGTACACTTCCAAGCAAAGGCTTTGGGATGGAGATGCAATATGGCAGTCGTGCCAACATATCTCATCAGCCATCTGGTGGAAGGGACATTGTGGATCTGAGGCCCTTTCCCCTGTTGCCTCCATCATCCTCCAAATCCCACCAACATCAGCCGCCTCAAAGCGCAAATGGTCCTTGTTTAGGAACACACACACCAAAGCACGCAATAGGGTGACCAATACAAGGGTTGAAAAATTGGTGGCCAGCCGGGCAAATGAGGCATTTTGAGCCTGACAACAAGCCATCCTTAACAAGGTTGGAAAGTGACAGTGAAGATGAGGCCTCATAGAGTCTGATGTTCAAGAGGTGGACATTGAGGAGCTTCAGGGAGAAGACATGGAAGCCTGAGAGGAAGACAACCAAAGCTTTAGTTTCTAGACTATCATTTTAAAGATGTATGTTGAAAACGTTTTTTGGAGATGCAATGGATCATTGGGGATCATTCAATATTCCCTTTCTTTTGTTGTTCAGTGAAACCATCCCATGTGAAGAGTCAACTCATTTCATTAAAGTTCAATTCGTAACTAAATAGTTGTTTAAAATTTATATTGGAAGGATTTAATAATTTGCAATTATGTCTACTTATGATAAGGTAAAAGGTGTATGTTTCTGTCTCCATATGATATGGTAAATACAGTTGAAGTCGGAAGTTTACATACACTTAGGTTGGAGTCATTAAAACTTGTTTTTCAATGACTCCACACATTTCTTGTTAACAAACTATAGTTTTGGCAAGTCGGTTAGGACATCTACTTTGTGCATGACACAAGTAATTTTTCCAAACAATTGTTTACAGATTATTTCACTTATAATTCACTGAATCACAAATCCAGAAGGTCAGAAGTTTACATACATTAAGTTGACTGTGCCTTTAAACAGCTTGGAAAATTCCAGAAAATTGCGTCATGGCTTTAGACGCTTCTGATAGGCTAATTGACATCATTTGAGTCAATTGGAGGTGTACCTGTGGATTTATTTCAAGGCCTACCTTCAAACTCAGTGCCTCTTGGCTTGACATCATAAGAAAATCAAAAGAAATCAGTCAAGACATCAGAAAAAAAAATTATAGTCCTCCACAAGTCTGGTTCATCCTTGGGAGCAATTTCCAAATGCCTGAAGGTACCACGTTCATCTGTACAAACAATAGTACGCAAGTATAAACAACATGGAACCACGCAGCCGTCATACCGCTCAGGAAGGAGACACGTTCTGTCTCCTAGAGATGAACGTACTTTGGTGTGAAAAGTGCAAATCATTCCTAGAACAACAGCAAAGGACCCTGTGAAGATGCTGGAGGAAACAGGCACAAAAGTATCTATATCCACTGTAAAATGAGTCCTATATCGACATAACCTGAAAGGCTGCTCAGCAAGGAAGAAGCCACGGCTCCAAAACCGCCATTAAAAAGCAAGACGACAGTTTGCAACTGCACATGGGGACAAAGACAAAGATCGTACTTTTTGGAGAAATGTCCTCTGGTCTGATGAAACAAAAATATAACTGTTTGGCCATAAAGACCATTGTAATGTTTGGAGGAAAAAGGGGGAGGCTTGCAAGCCGAAGAACACCATACCAACCGTGAAGCACGGAGGTGGCAGCATCATGTTGTGGGGATGCTTTGCTGCAGGAGGGACTGGTGCACTTCACAAAATAGATGGCATCATGAGGAAGGGAAATTTTGTGGATATATTGAAGCAACATCTCAAGACATCAGTCAGGAAGTTAAAGCTTGGTCGCAAATGGGTCTTCCAAATGAACAATGACCCCAAGCATACTTCCAAAGTTGTGACAAAATGGCTTAAGGACAACAGTCAAGGTATTGGAGTGGCCATCACAAAGCCCTGACCTCAATCCTATAGAAAATGTGTGGGCAGAACTGAAAAAGCGTGTGCAAGCAAGGAGGCCTACAAACTTGACTCAGTTACACCAGCTCTGTCAGGAGGAATAGGCCAACATTCACCCAACTTATTGTCGGAACCTTGTGGAAAGCTACCCGAAACGTTTGACCCAAGTTAAACAATTTAAAGGCAATGCTACCAAATACTAATTGAGTATATGTAAACTTCTGACCCACTGGGAATGTGATGAAAGAAATAAAAGCTGAAATAAATAATTTATTCTACTATTATTCTGACATTTCACATTCTTAAAATAAAGTGGTGATCCTAACTGACCTAAGACAGGGAATTTTTACTTGGATTAAATGTCAGGAATTGTGAAAAACTGAGTTTAAATGTATTTGGCTAAGGTGTATGTAAACTTCCGACTTCAACTGTATATCCAATGCAAAAAAAAACATCTACATTTAAAATGGCATTAATATTAATTTGCATACATTTCCGTTAATTCACATATATTGCCGTTAATTCCCATGGAAAGTTTCGACCTCTGAATATTCCCCAAAATGTGCATCCCTAGTCACAGGTGGACTCCAATCAAATTGTAGTGGCATCTCAAGGATCATCAAAGAAAATGGGATGCATCTGAGCTCAATTTGAAGTGTCATAGCAAAGGGGTTTGAATACTGATGTAAATGAGGCTCTGTATTTCATTTTCAATAAATAAGCAAACATTTCTAAAAACATGTTGTCACTTTGTTATTATGGGGTATTGTGTGTAAAAAATAGATTTAATCGATTTAGAAATCAGGCTGTAACACAACAAAATGTGGAATAAGTCAACGGGAATGAATACTTTCTGAAGGTACTGTAGCTTCACCTAGAAGGAGCCTGCCTCCTTTGAACAGGTGAATGGCAATAGCACCCTCGAAGGGTGGCTTCTGTTCTATCAAACTGGCCACCTCTGCCGATGACTTGAAATCCGCAGCATCTCGAAGCTCACAGGTGTGACCCGCTGACTCAATGTGTGCCCTGAAATGAAAAGATTGTAGCTTACAATTAGCTAGCACTATAGCTATATCTCGATGTGTAGGTTAACTGGATAGCTAGCTAGGTGGGAGCACTTCTTCTTCTATGGTATATTGGCAACCATTTAAATGTGCATTCCGCCACCTACTGTGCGGGATGGAAACAGAATTCCCCCCCAAAAACGGAACTACTAGCAAAAAAACGACTTAAAATAAATAAAACAACTTCACTGTTATAAAAATAAACAGATCTGATCCCTACAGAGGCTCAAGGGGAGCCTGGGAGGGCGGGCGGGCGGGCCGTCTTCTGGCGCCAGTACCCTTTGCTAGTCTTCAGATGTAAAATTCTTAAGTCCTAAAAACATTTCTGCCGCAGCCACAATAATGTCCAGTTTCTTAGACTTCTTTGAGACTTGAGCCATACAGTTTATAACTGTGGCAATGAACGCCACAAAAATCTTCCTTTTTAACACAGGGTATCTTTTGACTGACAGCAAACATTTACAACAGGCTGTGGTGGACCCACTACCTAGGATCACTTCACTAGGATTACTTGTTATCTCAAATCTTTTAATCGCCTCCGCATAGGAGATTTGATTGGTCGCTCTAACTTTTGCCACCTCAAACTCCTTCACTCCAGGAACTCGGGATCATGATCCCCACCACAATTGCAACTCCGTCGTCCTTCTACACAACGTTTTTCAGTATACTCCATCCGTCTACACACACTTGAAACATTGCCAAAACCTTTACAGTTCTTACACTGCAGTAGTTTGGGAACAAAAGCTCTTACAACGCATCTTACATAACCAAGCTTCACATGCATAGGTAGATGCTCTTTATCAAAAAACAAAAGGACCGACAGAGACATTCTTCTTTTTCTCCAGTCACCCAGCAGGTCAGACGCCGGGCACCAACCACACCAGGAATTCTCTTCAGGTATTCAACCTGAACATCTGTGGTCACCCCTGAGATGACTCCTTTGACAGGTGCTCTACTCCGAAGTTCAAAGCACAAAACTTCTGTTGTCGGGATAATTTTGAGATCCACTGCAATCTTCCTCTGTTCTTCAGAAATACAATGAATCAAAATAAGACCACTCCTGGTCACTCTGACACTTTTCCCAGCGTATACTTCACCATTTGACACCTCAAACGGGTTTCCCACATACGCATCCTTACTCAACAAACGCATCCAAAGAAGATGTGAATCATTATCATTCATAGACGTATCCTCCACTCTCATTTTAGACAATTTCCTTTTAGATCCAGTTTTCGGCAACTACGGTTGTCCATTTAGGACATTCATCTTCACCAACTTTACTCGACTCGCTGCTTGATTTGAACTCAGCATCCACTTCCGCCATTTTACTCCACCTCCAATCAACAAAATACTTTCATTCATGTATTCTGTTATGTTCGCTTCATCGGCAGTTCGGCACTGACATTTCTCCGGAAACGAACCCCCCTCATGTTAACATCAGTCTCTACGCGTTAATGTTTTTGATTGATCACGACTGGTTCCCCGATGGGAGCGTTGATCCAGCTGATGTTAGCCAATATATTTGATAACCAATGACAGGTGAGGTGGGTACTGACCAGAGTCGTGCATTTCGATAAATACATGGCTCTGGCACTGACCATTGAATGGGAATCATTGGCCAATACTGGGCATGTATTGCAGATCCAACATGCTATGATTCCTTATTGTATGCTAGGTAAATTGAGCTCCGGTTTCCCATATTTAATGATCCACATTTTTCTGACAGTGAGCTAGCTAGCACGTTAACGTTACTTCCTTATTTTCAAGACAACCCAAAAACTAGCTCGCTAACGTTACCTTATTCTCTCGGCTGTGGTACAGTTTCCCGTTTTTGGACTGAGGCATGCAAGAAATAGCAATTTCATAGCTACACCCAGGGCTGTCTCTACATTTACAATTTGAATAGAAGTTAGATATAAAAAGAATGTTCAATTAGTGTGGAGTTGCCTGAGTTACAGGCTGTTTATAGCTCATCCTGTTGACACCATGAGCTACGTCATCGTTGGCACACGTGGGACTGTTTACAAATGACAGTCCGTCTTTCATAATGTTCCCCTGGAAACGAGGAACGCTCTCTCTCTTGCCCCTCCAGAAAAAGCCTAGCGACCATTTTTTTTAAACAATATAGCTATATAATTATTTATATGGCTATATTTATTAATTAGTTTCATTCCATTTTGAGTACTCTGATCTTCATTCATGACACTCTCTACTCAAAAGAAAGAGGAACTGCAAGCACTGCAGGAAGTGTTAGTATTGAATGGCTTCCTTTTCGACCAATAGATTATAAGCATGTTACCATTCTGGCCAATGGATCTAGGCTAAAATACGACAGTGGGAGGAATTAAGATGACTCAACTATGTGCATCTAAACAGCGCAACAACTGCACGAATCACAACTTTGTAAAATGTAGGGATTGACTGCCTCAGTCGCTCAAACTGTCAGTAGTGTTATGTGAAGTTGTTTAATCTGTTTATGTTATTCGGGAAAAAGCACAATTTAGACTTCTGAAGGAGCAGACAGTCACGCGCCAGTGCTGTGACAGGCAGTGTGAGTGTCAGTTTCATTACAGTTAACGTTACGCGAGTAGCTAGCTTGCTAGATATTCTCTTTTCTGAACACATTGATTTTGTGTCAGGTCGAGCAAGAAAACTGTTAAGATAGGAGGCTAAATGGCAGACGTTGGAACGTGTGTCATTCATTAAAGGTACTGTATGCTACTTCTCAGTGTTATGATGCGAATCATCGTGCTAAAGCTAGCATGCCGATGTCATGAACCACACCAAACTTTGTAAGCTAGTTAATATTCCATGCCTTACTTAGCTATCTAAGAAAACAAGTATCTCTCAAACTGAACTGGACCACCCTGTTGTAGTCTCTCCAACATCTTAACGACATAACGCCTAGTATCGTTGTATTTTTTTATCATCTCGTGTTCATTTTGTTTAGGTTTGACGTTTTTCCAGTGAACATTTTAAGTCAACAAGTCAGCTGAAGATGGCCAGCAGGAATGCCAGTGAAAACACCCCTCTTTTGGACAGCAGCTCGGTGACTGTGAACAGGCCTGTGTCAGTGTTCCAGGGCAGAAGACTGGCATGTGCGACTATTCTGCTGGCAGAATCATTGGAACGAGTGGCATTCTATGGCATCACTTCCAACCTGGTCCTTTTCCTCAACAGTAGCCCATTTTATTGGGAGGGAACTCAGGCCAGCCAGGCACCCCTGATGTTCATGGGGGTTACATACCTGATCTCACCATTTGGTGGCTGGCTGGCTGATGCATATCTGGGAAAGTTCTGGACCATTGCTGGCAGTTTGATCCTGTACTTTCTTGGCATACTGTTTTTCCCATTTATCGCAAGTACAGACTCCCAGAATACCCTGTGTGGTGATGAAATGGCATTTCCAGTGCAACCAGCTGAATGTTTGAGCACAAATGGTACCCTTCCAAGCAATGTGACCTGCCCCACACGGGCACCTTACTGTGGGCCAGTGATCTACACTGCCCTTGTTCTCATTGCCCTTGGTGTGGGAACAGTGAAATCAAACATCACTCCATTTGGGGCAGACCAGGTACAGTATATCTTATGACTGAACAAAGCAATCTCTCTAAGATCTCTTATGAAAACTTAATGAATGTTCAATGTATTATGCTTAACACTGTTGCTAATGCGATCCCGTCTAACACAGCCTAATTTATAACACCTGAAAGGTTCTAACATGATCTTACTTTGGTCAGCCTTGTATATGGACTGAAAGGGTAATCGTGGAATAGGAAAAATGTTGATGTACTATGCCTGTCATCTCTCTAGGTTTACCACGATCACTCAATCCGCAAGACCCCTGCTAGTTGTAGCCATTGGCAATTTGCATCATGAGGTTTACATTTGGGTAATGCCATCAATCAGGTCAACACACCAGTCATCTAAGGCTGAGAAGAATGCTAGATGAGTAATTTTCCATCAACATAGGAAGCGAAACTCACATGTGTCTTTCTTTTTCTCATTGAAATTAAGTATTAGGCCTACCTATAAGACCCGTCATGAAGGAGGAAAGCCCATTTCAGTGGGAAATCTCTGAAAGGGGTCATTGTTATTCAAATCTAGCTAAACCAGGCTGGCCAAAATAGTTTTCAAAGAGGTGGTGACTTTGATTAGCACAGATTTCAATTCCATCGTCATATGATTTTCAATTGTTTTTGCTTGCCACATTTTTAGTGTGTGATTGGTTTAGACACTTTCATTTTGATTGTTAAATGTTTCATGTGGGATACAAAAGTAATATTGGGGTAAAATGGTCATGCCATTGAGTAGAATTAGTTGTTCATCTTCAAAACATTATTAGATTAACCTATTCATGAGTTAGTGGACAGTCTTATTGCTTTTCACAAGGTTACTTCCCCTTTTTTGAAGCATGGAATAGAAGGAATATATTAGCACTGTAGGCTGCATCACATGGTAGTTATACACTAATTTATTTTATTTTAATTGTACCTTTATTTAACTAGGCAAGTCAGTTAAGAACAAATTCTTATTTAATGCCAGTGAATGATGGGATTTACAACAACATGTTTCCTATGATTAGGCCTACTGTTTATTTTAGATGGCCATGCATGCCCATTTTAGGTCTAGCCTATTGAGTTTGATTATAATACTGCAATTCAGTTTTTTTTCTAAAAGATGCTGATGGATTGCAGAGGTTGAATGATAATATTGGTTGCCATGACAAGCCCTTTTGCCTCACAGGTAAAAGATCGTGGCCCAGAGGCCACTCGCAGGTTCTTCAACTGGTTCTACTGGTGCATCAACCTAGGGGCCATATTGTCCCTAGGTGGCGTGGCTTACATCCAGCAGAACATCAACTTCCAGTTGGGGTACATCATCCCAGCTGTGTGCCTGGGTGTCTCCTTCCTGGTGTTCCTGCTGGGGCGTACAGTCTTCATCAACAAGCCAGCTGACGGTAGTGCCTTCACTGATATGTTCAAGATCCTGGGTTACGCCTGCTGCACTGCACAGCCCAAAGAGCCCAACCTGCTACGGTAAGAGGGGCCAGCCAGATCACCATTGTGTTGCTCTTACTTAGTAGTACTATATCAGTAGCTGGATGTGGGCTAGATCAAGGGTGTGAATGAGGCTGGGCTCTCTCTGATCTCGATGGGCACCCAATACTCTTAACAATATAGCAAACATCTTCAAATCTACTTTAGGATTTAAAAAAAATAAGGATATGTGCTCCTGTTTGGCTCAGTTAGTAGAGTATGGCGCTTGCAATGCCAGGGTTGTGGGTTCGATTCCCAGCACCCCCCCATATGTGAAATGACTAAGTCGCTTTGGATAAAAGCGTGTGTGTCTGTGTATGGTATAGTGCTTCTCTGGTCCAAGATCGCACCACTAGGTTTTGCTGGTAGCCCTTTATGTTAAACTTTTCTTTGATCCCCAGCCTGTACTGTAGAAGTTTTTTTTCTTTTTTTCCCTGGCATTCATCATCATTCGTTGTGGAGGAAAGTTATTCCAAAGTTCTGTTGCTTGACTTTGAACCTAAGTAGCACTATCAGTCCAAAAACTTGACATTGAATATTTTAAGTTGGTCAATCCTGCAGCCTTTCAAGAATTCCTTATTAAGGCTTTTTATCCAGAGATGGGGATTATAGGCTTTAGTATAACGTTTCTGCCCTTTCACTAGAAGTGCTGTTATTTTAAAGGAGAGACATTCACAAAAAAGTCCTAATTAAGTCTCGTAACTCCAGAATTTAGTTGAATTGTAGCTGAGTTAGTTTATGGGATATTTACTAAATTGTACGGCCCTTATCAAAACATGCAGTAGCAACTTTGTATGTCTTTAAAGTTGTTAAAATGTGTTGTATTTCTTCTCTTGTTAAGGGCTAAACCGACCATGCTGGACGGTGCCAAGGTGACATATGGAGGGAGATTCCCAGAGGAGAAGGTGGAGGAGGTGAAAGCAATGCTTAAAGTTCTCCCGGTGTTCTTTGCTCTTATCCCATACTGGACTGTATACTTTCAGGTGAGAGATTTATCTATTCCCCTCCTTTCGTTTTCATAGATCTAAGCAACGTTAATTACATCAGGATCAAGTACAGTAGGTTCTTTCAGTGTTTTTGCAGGCAAAATGGCATCAGTTAAGAAATAGGAATTTTCTTTTCACTGTTCTGTAGATGCAGACAACATATTTCCTCCAGAGCCTACATCTAAGGATTCCTGACACCAGTACAGGCACCAACAGTAGTGACGGAACCCTCCAGGTAAACTCAAATTGAACCCCAGCTGATTTGCCTGCATGTGTGCTATGATTATTCCCACTAGGCAGAGATGTAATTTCATTTAGTTGAATTGTCAACTAATGTGAAATCAGCAAAAACATTCACAATGTCATTGGATCTAGGTTAAAAGTTAGGTGAAAAAAAGACAGAATCCCTTCCGTTGACGACTTTTTGCAAATCCAATCAGTTTTCCACGTTGATTCAACGGCATCATATTTAATTGTTTTGTGGAAACAACATTGATTCAACCAATCTTTGCCCAGTGGGTGGTCAATGTTGCTCTGACCAAATGCTAGAAAGCATGGTCTGTCACATTTTGGGCATTACTCAAACTTGAAGGTTAAATATCACGTTTTGTTTGTTGGCAGAGAGCCCCACAGGTCCAGTTGGCTGTCTCTGTCTAACCTGATTTAGAATGGGAAGGATTAGTTTCCCTGTAGAGTAGAGATGAGTCAGTAGGCCAGTGAAAAAGCATCAGACAACAGCTGGAAGCAGTCAAGGTTGATAAACCCCTGAGGATTAAATCAAAAGTTTGACCCACTCCCTAATCACAGATAAACACCCTGGTTTTCCGTTGTCTCTTGTGCTTCGGTCAGACATTTTTTTTCCCTGGGTGATGCCTCTGACTAGACAAGGCCATATATCTTCTGTTGTAGTGTGTGTCCCATTATCTCCCAGGGAGTAGCTTATGTGAAGTGTTTGGTTAATCCACATCACATACTTTGACTAGAAATGGGTAAGAGACTAGCACCTGTTTGGGTTTGTTGCTACTTTTAGATTCAAAGTCTGTCAGGCATTTGAACATACACATGCATAGGGTGGTAAGGGAAGTAATGTAGAGTAAAATGTGAACTGAAACACTTTCTCGTTAACCACACATTCTATGGTGTTAAAACATCCACCATCTTAAAGGGGGAAATCCGCAGTTGAAACACTAACAAAACCCCTCCCTGCCACTGTTTCGGTAAAAAGTCGAGGGATGGGGCTTGAGAAATGTAACCACTCTCAAATTCATAGACGGAGCTATGGATGCAAGGACTGACCATGCATGATAGCAACACTATAGTTTTAACCATGTTTTGAGGCAATAGTGTTTGTTTACTTTTACTTTGTTTACAAACATTGGAGACAAATAGTCCTATATTTTGTGTTCTGATGGGGTACGACTGTTGAACTAAGCTCATGAGGCATTTATAAGTTATATTCTTCAAGATTCAATGGGTACGTATTAATTTTTATGTCCAAAAATGTATGTAGCAACTGCAGGTTGCCCCTTGTTTTTTTTTTCAGATCTAAAAAGAGCAAACACATGCAACTTATTCTGTTTTTCATTTGTATTTCAATACCATCTGTCAAAATGGCTTTCAGGTGAAATGGCCATTTCTCAGCAAGTGATTTTATGAAATGGTCTTTACATTCAAGTATTATTTGAACAGGAAATGTTATTGCTTATTTTCATTCTCAGCATGTAGTATTTCTGTTTCCAAAAAAAGGAAGTGCTTTTACCATACTCTAAGCAGTCATCAAATTGAAAATGGAAGTGAGATTAGATATCTTTACCACAGTGATGTTGTGCGCCTTTAATTCTGGAGATACATTTGAGCTTTAATTTACAGAGAATATATTTTTTCAGGAAATCATATCCTACTCTGATGATAGCTGAGAGCAGGTAGTCAGGGTAAGCTTGGCAAAGCAACGGCAAGCAGTGAAGACATCAAAGCGGAAATGGCCAGAATAATAAATAAATAATTTAGTTTTATGGTATTTTCCCCTCCCAGTTAGTTTTAATGTGTAAGTGTTGAGGCAAGGCCACATGGGTACAGTAGAGGCAGTTATGTGTATTCTTTCTGGTTCAATTACTTTCTTGACAATTGCACATTGTAAGGTAATGGGCAGAAATGTCCAAAAGTGTAATAAGTAATTATTTCATTAATCCTAGTCTTCCAAAGTGCAGAGACTTCTTGAGTAAAAACCAACACTCTCAAAAGTTTGGTCCACCTGTGTTTTTAGGGTCACTTCTCTGCATACTCAGTCCAAGGGAAGAGTAGCTGCAGGATGAAGAGCCATTCCACTGTCTGGGCAGTTTTTCTGCTTAATTAACACTTACCGATGTTAATGTGCTCCCCCTCTGGTCGCTACTGAGTCGTGGCTACTGGGGCACCTCTGCCAATCAAACTAGACTCACCTGGGTGCAAATACTTAGCACACTTTCATGTTTTGGATATGATAATGAGGGGGGGCAGACATACTCTCAAACCTCAAAGGCACAATGTATAAATTACCAGCGGTTAGTCTAAGAAATGTAAATTCAATCAGGGAATAAACAGGACCGTCAGATGTTTAAAACTAGAGATGTTTTGGGAGTTCAGGAGGCACTTAACATTTGAATTGCGAAATAAATAAGGACTACGCCTTGCAGTTTCCTGTAGCATTTTCTTTCAATTGTAGGCTACATTTCAAATAAAACATTTTGTTTTCAATGTTGATTAATTTGTTATCCAGTGTATTTGTACCGGTATGTATAATTTTTAAGAATGTTCTGCCAATGGACTTCTTGATGATGATGATGATAATAATTTCTCCATCTCTGGTCTTTTGCTAATGCTAATTGCTACTGCAACAGTCTGTTTATCATTTCACCCTAACACACTTGCTGCTGGGACAATGTTACCCACGTAACTCTGAATTATTCTAATACATGATTAATTGTTCTTTAGATGGTCTTACCAGATGTAGTTTGTGTGCAATAGATTTTGTGAAATGTAAATTATACTTTCATTTTTTTATTTGAATATATTTATTTAACTTGAGTTTTGGTTCAGTTTTAGTTCTGTCCAGCTGAGGGCGACAACACAGTGTCAAGGCCATCAGCACATCACTCCCTCACCCCTGAGGAACTGGACAGGAGTGCACTGACATTCTCTGTATTGTTTTCCATGTCTTGTGCACTTCTTGTAAATAGTTTCTCATGTTTGTCTTTTTCTGGATTCCTGACAGATCACATTCCGCTTCCCTGCCGCCTGGCTGACAATGTTCGACGCAGTGCTTATTCTCATGCTGATCCCCCTTAAGGACAAAGTGGTGGACCCCATCCTCAAACGCAGAGGCCTGCTGCCCTCCTCCCTCAAGAGGATCGCAGTGGGGATGTTCTTTGTCATGTGGTCAGCTGTGGCGGCTGGTGAGTGGAGTGCAGCAGCTAATCCTTACTGTGTCTATGGCATGTCTTGAGAGCCTGTCATGGTAGATCATGCTAGTAAATCTTCCATTTAAACCACCCCACATCCTCTTCAACCCACAGTTTCACAATGTCACAGTCATACTGTTCACCATAATAAATGTCACACATTTCAAATGTCACATGTTAGGGAAAAACCCATCTCCTTGATCTCATCTCTCAATGAGATATGTTGCTGTTCCTTATTCTGTCGCTGAGAAGATGTCCGGGTCAGGAGTCATGACTCACGAGGCAAACAGGACAAGGAAGCCAATGTTGCTTTACTTTGCTTAAGCTGTATGTCGCGCATGTTTAACATGTTCAATGACTTTTGAGAAGGGAAAGGATAGCAAAACGGGGATCATTTGTAAAAATTCAACATTCGTATAACTTTAAAAAATAAAATGTAATTTGAGTGAAAGGGAAGTGGGATACCTAGTCAGTTATACAACTGAATGCATTCAACTGAAATGTGTCTTCCGCATTTAACCCAACCCCTCTGAATCAGAGAGGTGCGCGGAGCTGCCTTAATCGACCTCCATGTCATCGGTGCCCGGGGAGCAGTTTTTGTTGGCGGTTAATTAACTGCCTTGCTCAGGGGCAGAACAACAGATTTGTATCTTGTCAGCTCAGGGATTCGATCCTTCAAGAACGATTCACACCCCTTGACTTTTTCCACATTTAGTTGTTGCAGCCTGAATTTAAAATTGATTAAATTGAGATTGTGTCACTGATCTACACACAATACCCCATAATGTAGATTATTATTTATTTATTTTACAAATTATTTAACAATTAAAAGCTGAAATGTCTTGAGTCAATAAGTATTCAACCTCTTTATTATGGCAAGCCTAAATAAGTTGCATGGACTCACTCTGTGTGCAATAGTGATTAACATGATTTTTGAATGACTACCCCATCTCTATACCCCACACATACAATTATCTGTAAGGTCCCTCCATGAATTGAATTTCAAACACAGATTCAACCACAAAGACCAGGGAGGTTTTCCAATGCCTCCCTCACTGGATTTGACCTATTGGTAGATGAGTTAAAAAAAAGAAGCTGAAAGGACACTGAATGTCCATCCCTCTGATCATGGTGAAGTTATCAATTATGCTTTGGATGATGTATCAATACTCTGTTGCCGGAGAGGAAGGAAACTGCTCAGAGATTTCACCATGAGGCCAATGGTGACTTTAAAACAGTTACAGAGGTGAATGGCTGTGATAGAACTGAGGATGGATTAACAACATTGTAGTTACTCCACAATACTAACCTAACTGACAGAGAGAAAAGGAAGCCTGTACAGAATAAAAATCATCTAAAACATGCATCCTGTTTGCAATAAGCCACTAAACTGATACTGCAAAAATGTGGCAAAGAAAATATATATTTTTCTCCTGAATACAACACATCACTGAGTAACACTCTTCGTATTCCAATATTGCTCCCGAGTGGTGCAGCATCTCAGTGCAAGAGGTGTCATTACAGTCCCTGGTTCGAATCCAGGCTGTATCACATCTGGCCGTGATTGTGCGCTGCACTATGGGACTCCCAATTGGCCCAGCGTCATCCAGGTTTGGCCCGGGGTAGACCGTCATTGTAAATAAGAATTTGTTCTTAACTGACTTAAAGGTTAAATGTAAAAAATAAAGGCGGCGTGGGATGTTCCCCAATTCCAGAAGGGGGGCCTGAATGTTTGGGGTTTATTATACAAAATGAATAGAATAGAGCTAAGCACAGGCAAAATCCTTGAGGGAAAAACTGGGAGATATTTACCATTCAGCAGGAATATATCGTAAAGCACAAGGCCAAATTTACACTGGAGTTTACCAAGATGGCATTGAATGTTCCTGAGTGGCCTAGTTAAACTTTTGACTGAAATTGGCTTAAATATATGGAAATACTTGCTGTCTAGCAATGATCAACAACCAACTTGACAGAGCTTGAAGAATTTAAAAAAGAATAATGGGCAAATGTACAATTCAGGTATACAAAGCTCACACACGGAACCCAATCGGCTGCGCGCGTGCGCTATCGTGCATACATTTATTTTGTCCCCCTCATCAAACGCGATCACGACACGCAGGTTAAAGTATCAAAACAAACTCTGAACCAATGACATTAATTTGGGGACAGGTCGAAAAGCATTAAACATGTATGGCAATTTAGCTAGTTAGCTTGCACTTGCTAGCTAATTTGTCCTATTTAGCTAGCTTGAACTTGCTAGCTAATTTGTCCTGGGATATAAACATTGAGTTATTTTACCTGAAATTCACAAGGTCCTCTACTCCGACAATTAATCCACACATAAAATGGTCAACCGAATCGTTTCTAGTCATCTCTCCTCCTTCCAGGCTTTTTCATCCTTGAACTTATATGGTGATTGGCATCTACACTTTCATAGTATTACCACAGCAACCAGCAAAACAGTTAGTCTTTCAATCACCCACGTGGGTATAACCAATGAGATGGCACGTGGGTACCTGCTTCTATAAACCAATGAGGAGATGGGAGAGGCAGGACTTGCAGCGCGATCTGTGTCAGAAATAAGAATGACTTCTATTTTAGGCCTTGGCAACGCAGACGTTTTTTGGCGCAATAATTGAATAACATGGCTTTCTAAATTTATTTTGCAACGCACGCGACGTGTCCGGTCTGGTCAGCATATTAGACTTACCCAAAAACACTCACAGCTGTAATTCCTGCAAAAGGTGATTCTAACACGTATTGACTCGGTGTTGTCTAATCAAGATTTGAGTGTTTTTATTTTTCATTAATAAATACATATTTTTCTTCCACTTTGACAGAGTTGTGTGTGTGGATTGTTGACAAAAGGACAATTAAATCCATTTTAATCCCACTTTGTAACATAACAAAATGTTTAAAAAGTTGAGGGGTATTGTATATTTGACCAGCCCCACTGTCCTCTACAAAGAGGAGCTGACCTTCACAGGGCTGTTTGTTCTTCAGGTCGCAGCAGGTAGTCTGTCAAAGGTATTCATATTCTTTGCCTCAAAACACAGCTCTCTGGTAAGATGGTATCATACAGACTTGGAAAATAAAAAAAGCCCCAAAGGTGTACTTTGTTTTCTCATCCTTTTATAGCATAGAGAGTAGATAGGATTCCATGTATCTTCTACTCTGGTTCTGTTTGACTGCACCCATAGAGCACTGCTCAGTCCAGTTCCAGCCTGTGGATTATCTTTGAAATAGACCCAGCCTAGCCTGTCACTGGCTGCTGCATTGATGTATTCAGGCTAAAATATTTTGAGTGAGACAAGCCTTTTCTCAAATCAGTGGCACACTTGAGAACCAATGCACATATTAATGTCACAAATCAAATTTTATTTGTCGCATGTGCAGAGTACAACAGGTGTAGAACTTTACAGTGAAATGCTTACTTACAAGCCCTTAACCAACAAAGTAGTTAAGAAAAAAGGTTTAAAGTATTTACTAAAATAAACAGAAATAAAATACAAAATAAGAAGTAACAATAAAATAGCGGTAGCGAGGCTATATACAGGGGCTACCAGTACAGAGTCAATGTGCGGGGGCACTGGTTAGATGAGGTAATATGTACATGTAGGTAGAGAGAAAGTGACTGCATGGATAATAAACAGTAGCACCAGTGTAAAACTGGGGGGTGGGGACAAATAGTCCGGGTAGCCATTTGATAAGCTGTTCAGGAGTCTTATGGCTTGGGGGTAGAAGCTGTTAAGAAGCCTTTTGGACCTAGACTTGGCGCTCCGGTAACGCTTGCCATGCGGTAGCAGAGAGAACAGTCTATGACTAGGGTGGCTGGAGTCTGACAATTTTTAAGGCCTTCCTCTGACACCACTTGGTATAGAGGTCCTGGATGGCAGGAAGCTTGGCCCCAGTGATGTACTGGGCCGTACGCATTACCCTCTGTTCTGCCATGCGGCCGGAGGCCGAGCAGTTGCATCATCTGTGGATCTGTTGGGGCGGTATGTAAATTGGAGTGGGTCTAGGGTTTCTGGGATAATGGTGTTGATGTGAGCCATGACCAGCTTTTCAAAGCACTTCTTGGCTACTGACGTGAGTGCTACATGACGGTATCTTTGCTTTCTTGGGCACAGGGACCATGGTGGTCTGCTTGAAACATGTAGATATTACAGACTCGGTCAGGGAGAGGTTGAAAATGTCAGTGAAGACACCAGTTGGTCAGCGCATGCTCGGAGTACACGTCCTGGTAATCCGTCTGGCCCTGCGGCCTTGTGAATGTTGACCTGTTTAAAGGTCTTACTCACATCGGCTATGGAGAGCATGATCACAGTTGTCTGGAACAGCTGATGCTCTCATGCATGCTTCAGTGTTCCTTGCCTCAATGCGAGCATAGAAGATATTTAACTCGTCTGGTAGGCTTGTGTCAATGGGCAGCTTGTGGCTGTGCTTCCCTCTGGGGATGACGTCATCGATGCACTTATTGATGAAGCCAGTGACTGGTGTACTCTTCAACATGTTCCAGTCTGTGCTAGCAAAACAGTCCTGTAGCTTAGCATCTGCGTCATCTGGCACTTCCTTATTGAGCGAGTCACTGGTACTTCCTGCTTTAGTTTTTGCTTGTAAGCAGGAATCAGGAGGATAGAGTTAGTCGGATTTGCCAAATGGAGGGAGAGCCTTGTACGCTACGCATCTCTGTGTGGAGTAAAGGTGGTCTAGAGTTTTTATTCTAATTTTAAAAAATTCTCTGGTTGCACATTAATATGCTGGTAAAAATGAGGTAAAATGTTTAAGTTTCCTGGCATTAAACTCCCCGGCCACTAGGAGCGCCGCCTTTGGATGAGCATTTTCTTCTTTACTTATGGCGTTATACAGCTCGTTGAGTGCCGTCTTAGTGCCGGCATCGGTTTGTGGTGGGAAATGGATCAACTTTCTTGGTAAATAGCGTGGTCTACAGCTTATCATGAGATGCTCCTCAGGTGAGCCAAACCTCGAGACAGCCTGAATATTAGATTTTGTGCACCAGCTGTTATTTACAAATAGACACAGATCGCCACCCCTCATCTTACCGGAGGCAGCTGTTCTATCTTGCCGATGGACTGAAAACCCTGCCAGCTGTATGTTATCCACGTTGTCGTTCAGCCACGACTTGGTGAAACATAACATTACCGTTTTTAATGTCCCGTTGGTAGGATAGTCTTGATCAGAGCTCATCCATTTTGTTATCCAATGATTGCACATTGGCTAAAAGCAGTGGTGTAAAGTACTTAAGTAAATATACTTTAAAGTACTACGTAAGTAGTTTTTTTGGTTAGCTGTACTTTACTATTTATATATTTGACTACTTCTACATTCTTTAAGAAAATATAGTACTTTTTACTCCATACATTTTCTTTGAATGCTTAGCAGGACAGGAAAATAGTCAAATTCACACACTTCTCAGCTGAACATCCCTGGTCAGCCCTACTACCTCTGATCTGGCGGACTCACTTAACATACATGCTGTTGGAGTGTGCCCCTGGCTTTCCAATAAAATGGTGCCATCTGGTTTGCTTAATATGTGACCGACCGGCTCAAATTGGTCTTATGTAGCAACATTTTATAAATTGTGTTTTTGACATTGGATAAAAGTGGAGACTCTTAGCTACAAAATTGTATATCATACACTACAGTTGAGGAACAATGGGAAAGTCATTTTGCTTTGAAAGTTGATAAACTTGTAAACTCACTTTTGAGGAAATGGCCTTTGAATGTTTTGGTACTACTATTGGAGAGCCATTTGTCTACACCCATTCACCATTGTTCACACCCTCTTAAGCTTTAGCCCCACCTTTCTCTTTAAGGGTTGATCCGAATGTACTAACAGCAGCAGTCAAGCGCCCAAGCTAACTTGCTAGGTGAGTGAGAGAGAACAGCTCACTGAACATTACTAGCCCAAACAGAGCTGGTTAGGCTGTTATGTTATACAGAGCGTTGATGACTGCAACTGTGCTGTCAGATTGTTCATTCGTAAATTCAGAGCGACACTGGCCATATTCAATCGGTGTGAGTGTAAATACATTGGTTATTCTGCGCTCTCTGGCACACTCATACGAGAGTGCTCTGAAATCGGAGTTGATGGCCAGATTGAATTTACGAATGCACCCGAAATGGTTACTTGCATAGTGGAGCTAGCTAGGTAAACGATGAACCATAACCACAACTCATGACGTTACTACCCTGCATGAATCTGCAGGTAGCTAACAACCAGGTTCGATGTTAGCTAGCTAACATTAGACTATAGCTAGCCAAGTTAATGGCTCTGTCAAAATTTGAAAACTAATATCTGATAATGTAGCTATCCAGACTATCTTACCCGTATACATTTTCATGGTTGGACGCGTCTCCTGTCGGATGCCATGGTTGCCCTTAGTTTCCGGATTACATCTTCAAACTATCATACTCGAATTCCACTCATTTCAAAACTCAGTCCTCCAGAAAGTGGAGAGCAATACATTTTTTTTTTTTACGTGTTAGACAGGATTACCTAGATATACCTACCAGCTCAAATAGACAGAAGTGTGCTAAATGGTAGACCAATCCAAACTCATCTCTCGGCATCTCAGCCAATCGTGGGAAGGTTGCTGCTTTTTCTTTGGCTAAACCAACTAAGCTCGTAATTGAACAATTTTATTCGTATTTACAGATGGCATACACATTTGTTTTTAAAGGCACATGAAAGTTCACATGTTCAAGAAGGCATTTCTGCCAAAAAACACATTTTGAAAAAAAAATAAACTTTGTTCAAATGGCTCTCCTGGGAAGTAGTGACCCGCGACATACGCCTAGTTTTCTGAAACGGATCACATAAGGAATAAAAACATTTTCACTCTTACTTTTGATACTTGTATATTTTAGCAATTACATTTACTTTTGATGCTTAAGTATATTTTAGACCAAATACTTTTACACTTAAGTAGAATATTACTAGGTGACTTTTACTGGAGTCATTTTCTATTCAGGTATCTTACTTTTACTCAAGTATGACAGTTGGGTACCACTGGCTAATAGGGCCGATGGTAGAGGGGGATTACTCACTCGCCGTCGGGTCCTTACAAGGCACCCCGACCTACGTCCCCAATATCTCTTCTTCATGCAAATTACGGGGATTTGGGCCTTGTCAGATGTCTGAAGTAAATCCTCTGCGTCCGACTCGTTAAAGAAAAAATCTTTGCCCGGCATGAGGTGAGTAATCGCCTTCCTGATTTCCAGAAGCTGTTTTCGGTCATAAGAGACAATGGCAGAAACATTATGTACACAATAGAAGAGAAAACACAATAGCACAATTGGTTAGGAGCCCATAAAATGGCAGCCATCTCTTCCGGCGCCATCATAACAATCCATGTGATTTGAAAACTTTTCTTACCACAACCAGGATCTCTACTTCATACATTTTCACTCCAGCATATGAGCACATTAAATGTGCTGGTGTCCGCTATGACATTGGATGGTGAGACAATGGCTTTTCAATTCACAGCTGAACACAGTTAACAGCATTTATGTAGAGGATAATTCGTATCTAGTGTGGCGTAAATATTTTGTTTACAGTTGCTTTAAACATGCCCACACACACAGTCCTAGTAGTCATTACTTTATTCTTAGTGCATTCTGAAATATTCAGACCCCTTACATTTTGTTACGTTACAGCCTTATTCTAAAATTGATAATAGTTTTTTTCCTCATCGATCTACACACAATACCCAATAATGACAAAGCAAAAACAGGTTCAGACATTTTTGCAAATGTGTATATATATACATTTTAAAATGCATTCACATTTACATAAGTATTCAGACTCTTTACTCAATACTTTGTTGAAGAAACTTTGGCAGTGATTACAGCCTCGAGTCTTCTTAGGGATGACGCTACAAGCTTGGCACACCTGTATTTGGGGAGTTTCTCACATTCTTCTCTGCAGATCCTCTCAAGCTCTGTCAGGTTGGATGGGGTGCGTCACTGCACAGCTATTTTCAGGTCTCCCCTGTGATGTTCGATCGGGTTCAAGTCCGGGCTCTGGCTGGGCCACTCAAGGACATTCAGAGACTTGTCCCGAAGCCAATCCTGCATTGTATGCAGTATGCTTAGAGTCGTGTGCTTAGTCGTTGTCCTGTTAGGTGAGGTCCTGAGCGCTCTGGAGCAGGTTTTCATCAAGGATCTCTCTCTCTGTACTTTGCTCTGTTCATCTTTCCCTCGAGCCTGACTGGTCTCCCAGTCCCTGCCCTTGTAAAACATCCCCATAGCATGATGCTGCCTCCACCATGTTTCACCAGGAAGAACCTGGTGTCACGTCTGGAGGTTCCCTGGCATTCAGGCCAAATAATTCAATGTTGGTTTCATCAGACCATAGAATCTTGTTTCTCATGGTTTGAGAGTCCTTTAGATGCCTTTTAGCAAACTCCAAGTGAGCTGTTGTGCCTTTTACTGATGAGTGGCTTCTGTCTGGCCACTCTACTATATAAGCCTCATTGGTGGAGTGCTGCAGAAATTGTTGGAAGGTTCTCCCATCTCCACAGAGGAATTCTGGACCTCTTTCAGAGTGTTCATTGGGTTCTTGGTCACCTTCCTGACCAAAGCCCTTCATTACTCAGTTTGGCCGGGCGGCCAGCTCTATGAAGAGTCTTGATGTTTCCAAACTTCTTCCATTTTAAGGATGGAGGCAACTGTGTTCTTGGGGAATTGCAATGCTGCAGACATTGTTTTTGGTGCACTTCCCCAGATCTGTGCCCCGACAGTGCAGTCTCGGAGCTCTACGGGCAATTCCTTCAACCTCATGGCTTGGTTTTTGCTCTGACATGCACTGTCAACTGTGGGACCTTGTATAAGACAGGTGTGCCTTTCCAAATCATGTCCAATCAATTGAATTTACCACAGGTGGACTCAAATCAAGTTGTAGAAACATCTCAAGGATGATCAATGGAAACAGGATGCACCTGAGCTCAATTTCAAGGCTCATAGCAAAGGGTCTGAATACTCATGCAATACTGTTTTTAATACATTTGCAAAAATGTGTCATTATGGGGTATTGTGTGTAGATTAATGAGCACATAAAAAAAAAAAAAATGTAATCCATTAGAATTGGGCTGTAACATAACAAAATGTGGAAAAAGGGGTCTGAATTATTTTCTGAACGCACTGTATTTTCTTTATGCAGATTCTAGTATATTTGCATGAAAATGTTTTGCCAATTGAAACATATCTACTGTAAATGTTTTCAATTAAAATATTCAAAAAGAAAGAAGAATAGCTTTTAAGCAAAGAGCAAACATTTTTTTATATTGAGGCGTTCTTTTGAAACTGCTCTTACACTTAAAGGGCATTATTATTTTCACAGTATTATTCCCACCTCTGTGTGGAAATGTGTATAATTGTGTGTAGATTAATGAGGATTTTTTATTTATTTAATCAATTTTAGAATAAGGCTGTAACGTAACAAAATGTGGAATAAGTGAAGGGGTCTGAGTACTTTCTGAATGCAGTGTATAGATATTGCATTACATTCTGCTGTATGAGGCGTATGACTGTGTGATCGAGAGATAGTGATCCAGAGGCTCTAGCTAGCTGGTAGCTGATGCCCCGTGTGGGGATGTCATCAGAGCCTAATGAAGACCCCAGAGACACAGCCCTCCCTCCCCATGGACAGACCAGCTCGGCTGGATCCCACTCACTACTGCAGCACTGTCATTAATAAACCACAGCCAACCACAGGCACCCTGCAGAAGGAATTACTTACCAACTTACTGTCTAAACATGGGGGTGTGTGTGTGCATGTGTGTGCATCTATACTAGGTACTGTAGTGTAGGTAGGTGGGGATGTGTATTTGTGTGAGAAAGGCTAAATGAAAAATCTGTCTGATACAGAACCTATATACACTAGATTTTTTTTGTTGCTATTGTATCGTTATATTAACCACCTCTAATGATGCTATTCTTTGGACACCGACAATGCTGTCTAGATGCTCTTGTAACAGTTTAACTTTACGTCCGTCCCCTCGCCCATACCTGGGCGCGAACCAGGGACCCTCTGCACACATCAACAACTGACACCCACGAAGCGTCGTTACCCATCGCTCCACAAAAGCCGCGGCCCTTGCAGAGCAAGGGGAACCACTACTTCTAGGTTTCAGAGCAAGTGACGTAACTGATTGAAACGCTATTAGCGCGTACCCGCTAACTAGCTAGCCATTTCACATCCGTTACACTCACCGTGCCACTACTATTGCAAAAAGGAAATGTATTTAGTGTATGTTTGTTTCATATGGTCAAAGACTTTTCTTGCCATTTATTTACTATAAGAACATTTTAAAAGAAAATTGTAGCACTTGAAAGTAGGGAGAAGAAAAAGGTTGAATATTTTTTATTAAAGCAATTTGAACTCACAGTAATGAAGATAAAGGGTTTATGACAGTACAGCAGCCTCTACTGTGGCCATTGGTCACACAGAGGACAGGTAGGGGGTGAATGCTGCATAACTCCTTTACTCTACTCTTGCATGTCCCCACTTTCACACACTGATTTAGTTGTGAAATGCTCTCTTTAATGTGTAAGGCAGCAAATCACATAGCTATTATAGTATAATAATTCGTTTTGGAAACACTGATTTATGTCCTATACATTTCAGTGTATGTAATGTGCTATGGGCTACTTTGGAGAGTGCCTTTATAGTTAATTGATGGTCTGTACTCTGTTACTTCTGCTAACTACTATATTAAAAAGGCCTTAATCCTATGCTGCGCAGTAACTGACCTAATGGTGTATAGGGAACACACACCGTAGGACACAGATTGGCAGCTGTGCATCTGCCATAGTGGTATCTGTTGCCTCGGGCACAGCTAGCATCAACACTGTCTTGCACGCCTGCTATCCTCAGTTCACAGGGTTGACATCTATGGCTATGCGGACCTGCCCTTGTTGAGTGGTGGAGCACAAAGCTGGCCCTCACCACATGGTGTGGGAAACATGGCAAAGCTGCGTTGACATTGCCTTTGAAGGCCATTGACGTTGCCTTTTTATCAGTTTTGACAATCTGTTAAACTGAATTCTAATCTGCTTTAGCTAGTGCTGAATATGTTCTATAATAGATATGCAAAAGTAGCTCTAGTTGTATTTTTTTTAAGCACCGAGGGATAGAGCTTAAATGCCTGATATGATGTTGTAAAAGCAGTATATGTGTGTTTTATGGCGAGTGTAAGAAATTGCTCTGGGCAGGGCAGCGACCGCCTTGCCTGGGATGGACAGGCGGTATTATAGGATAGCTGGATTAGAAGGCCCCATCCCCTCTCAAATACAGCATTAAGTGTGGGGCGATGATAGGAGGCTGTCTCTGGGCCTTATCTGGAAATAGCTGCTGGTTCCATGATAATGGTTATCGATTAAAGCTTTTAGGAAGCAGCAGCTGCTGATGACAACTGCTGGGGGTGTTATTGTTGAGTTGTCGGCTCTCTCCTCCATTACTAACTGCTGTAATATCTGAGTGCGAGCATGCAGATGTGATCTTAATTAAACGCTGGCTTTGACTTGACACTTAAGCCCTAATGGACTTTTACAAGTATTCTGTTTTTATGACTGTTGTATATTGAGGGAAAAAGTGTTGCATCTCGGCATAGAAAGTTGAAAGTCCTCATCTTTTAGATGGTGCCGATCAATAATAACAATGGGGGATAGCCATTGCTTTATCTTGTAGTGTTTACAGAAAAAATGAACCATTACGTATTTTCATAATCCATAAAAACAAGAGTTCAAGTTTTTGTTCCCATTGGTGTTCATGCACTGACATAATTCAAGCATCTAGGCCTAATGACATTATATACACATTTTGTGCCTCCTTCCCTACAGGTATACTGGAGACAAAACGACTTGAGATCATCAAATCTAATGGCACCATCGACCAGGTCTTTGGCGACGTCATCTACTACGCAGCAGATCTGCCCATATGGTGGCAGGTGCCCCAGTATGTGCTCATCGGAATCAGCGAAATCTTTGCTAGCATCGCAGGTGAGTGTAATGCTGGTCTGTTGCCCAGAGGATATAGAAATGTCTAAAGGAAGCGTATATAGCATTATAAAGAGATGCAGAGATCTTATAATGACAATGATTGTCTAACAGATTTGGTTACAAGTGATAATTTGGTCTTGCAGTCATACAGTCAGTACTAATAGAATGTTTGTTAAAATAGTTGATTGTTAAAATGTATCTTGATTGCACCACCGCTATTATCCAGTAGCCAATTATATAATGTTTTGTTAAAGGGGAAGTTGAAGTGCAGTAGTCTATGTAATGGTAAAGTAACCTTTTAGTATGCATTGTGATTAATAGTCCTCTCCTCCAGCCTTTGAACAAACCTGACATTGTTTTCCTCTTCATTCTTATGCCCTAATGACTCACCCAATCAATGGTTTTCTGTTCTAAAACACAAAACCCTTCCTGCATCCTTACACATGTATAGCAACTGTTGCCTGTGCTACTGTTGAAATAGCTAGGTAAGGAATCCAGGGAGGGATACATTAGTAGGGATGGTTTGCCCCAAAGAAAACCTGCGATAAAGTATCTAAGTCAGATTTAGCATTGGACTTTGCTGAGCAGCATGATCTGCAGCCTCTACAGTACCTCAACAGACAGTGGACAACCACATTCATATAGTTTGATTGTTCTCTGTAACCACCACCAGTGCTGGCATGCTACATTAGTTCTACCTCTAGTACCTGTACAGCTACTAAGGGTAACATTACATTCTATAACATTGGCCCTGTCCATGAAATGCCATCCGAGTGAATGGCAAAAATACATTGTGCATTTGGTTCAAGTATTTTGAACACAGCATGTAGGCTACTAGAGCTCTTCTCAGAAGTTCACCCACACTAGTTGACACCCTCACACAGTGAATTGGACCTGCAGTAAATGGTACCGTCTGAGTAAATGGCAAAAATACATACATGAATTGCTCTCTGAGTGAATGGAATACTTTGTGTCGTAAACAAGGATTTTGGTCTTGAGCATTTGGTTCAAATTACTTTATGTATGCTTTTTTGAACACAGCATGTAGGCTGCAATCATAGAATTAGGAGGATCTCTTCTCTATGGCTGCAAGAGCTCTCCTCAGGTCATCCTGGTTCATACCCTCACACAGTGAATTGGACCTGCAGTGAATTATCCTTTCCTTACCCTTCCCAAGAACATTTTTAAGTTATAGTTTTAGCTTGTTGTGGTATGCTGTCCAACTTGTATTTCCCAGTTTTTTTTTTCCCCCTGAGAGAAAATAAACCCCTATGATTTCTGTTAGCATTTTCGTCATGATGGTTGATAGTAAGCGGGTAAGTGTCACTCAATTTCTAGCATAAAGTCTTTACTCTCCCTCGGTGATTGCAGAGAGCCATTATATGGTTGATGACAAAAAAGTCAAAGCAGTAACACAATAGTATGCGACAAATACATGGGCTCTGCATGGGCATGGCAAAGCTAAAAGAAGAGTTAACAATATGGATCTATAGATAACTATTATGCCAACAATCATATATTTGTTGTTTGGAAATTAAACCAATTCACGCTGATCCACTCATCGAAAGTAAAGGGAAATGATGCTTTCAATTGTGGATAAGAATTGTCAGTTGTGCAGAAAGCATTTGTACACTTAATGTATAAAACATTAATATTTTACTGACACAAAAATATCCAACCATGTCGAATGAAAACATTTTCTATTGGATTTTATAAAATTATAGCTGTCATTTTTTTTTATACGATATGACTTTACCCGCATGAAATCTGTGGATGGAAACGTGGTTAGTAAGGTACGTAATTGTTACCCGGAAATGATTTGATATTGAGATAACATCGGCATTGGACCTTGGTGGTGAAATGCAAACTTTGAACTTCAATTTACACAACTATATTAGATGTACAGTGGTTCTTCTTTTTAAAAGTTGCGTCATACTGCAGCACAGCTTGCGGGGTGCCACAGAATTATATGGCATGGGGCCTCCCGAGTGGCGCAGTGGTCTAAGGTACTGCATCGCAGTTGCTAGCTTTGTCACTAGAGATCCTGGTTCGTGTCCAGGCTCTGTCGCAGCAGACCGGGAGACCCATGGGGTGGTGCACAATTGGCCCAGCATTGTCCGGGTTAGGGGAGGGTTAAAAATAAATAAAGAATTATATGGCACGTTATTTGTCAGCCATTGTTGCCGTTAATACTAGTTTGACCACCAGAGGGCATCTTTGAGAAGTTAAGTTATTGAAATGACATGGAGCTGTAGACCTACAGTAAGAGTCCTGTTTAATTTACTTATTGGCATACAGGCCTACTTCAATTTACAGTATATCAATCATTCATTCATTCATGTGTGCACGTCATCACACAGCATACAAGTCGTACATGTCTTCTAAATACATTAAAGCATTTTAGTTATAAAATGAAATAACAAAGGGAGCCTTGACTATTTAAACAATGAATAAATGTCAACATGTCGGCTAAAGCGATTGAATTCAGGAATGCATTTGTCACGTTCTGACTTTAGTTCCTTTGTTTTGTCTTTTGTTTTAGTTGGTCAGGACGTGAGATGGGTGGGTTGTCTATGTTAGTTTTTCTATGATTTTCTATTTCTGTGTTTGGCCTGATATGGTTCTCAATCAGAGACAGCTGTCAATCGTTGTCCCTGATTGGGAACCATATTTAGGTAGCCTGTTTTCTGTTGGGTTTTGTGGGTGGTTATTTTCAGTCTTTGTGTGTCTGCACCAGACAGAACTGTTTTCGGTTGTTTCTTTGTTGTTTTGTTATTCAGTGTTCAGTTTTGATTATTATTAAATATCATGAACACTTACCACGCTGCACCTTGGTCCTCACCTTCTTCCACCGACGACAGCCGTTACAGCATTTGACTGTTTTTAATATTAGGAAAATATGGCGCTGTACCACATGACTGGTCGGGAGTAGGCCTAGGCCACGAAGTGACTGCCAGTGAAGAGCAAAATAATCCACACCCTAATTGTAGGCTAACCAATAGCCAATCGAGATTCAGTGAAAATAAAAATCTCATTGATTTATCAAGACCAGTCCCCATCCTGTGCCTAGTGAGCAGTTCGTCAAGTTCTAATGTCAGAAGAGGAATGGAAATGTCAGGGTGAACCGACGACCTGACGAACCTGCCACGTATGTTGACTCTGCCTGTCGGAGGTGGAATTCCAGACTGTCCTGGCATGGATTGTGACTCCATCTCGTTCCTCGCCCTCTTCAACTCGTCATTCTCCACCTGGCTCTCCGCCAATGCCGCCTGGCTCTCCCCCAATGCCGCCTGGCTCTGGACCAATGCATCAGCTTTCGCCTGTATCTCTGCCCCCAGAGAATGTTTTTCTTTCTGCTGGTCTGCCTTCAATGACTCGATCTCGGTCTTCAAAGTTTGACTCTGATCCATGAGCACCTTCATCAGATGATCAGATCATCCTGAGCCCCCATCGATTACTGTGGCCTATGATAGAAAGGTAGATCAATTAAGAAGTAAGTGACTCCAACACACATGCTGCGTACAGAAACACATATTTTTAAGAAACCGCTTTCTTGGGGACCATGCATTTTTCGGGGCAGCCCGTTGTCCAGCCCTTTGTCCACTGATCTCCACGGATGGTTGTTGGCATGGTTGTATGTTCTGCAAAAACACATTCACATTTTTAGTACACAATTATCTATTGTATTACACAGTATGCCAACACATTGATAGGCTATACCATTTTTTTTAAAGAAAATGCGCTGAAACCAAAATACCTTTTTAGTTTTGGTGATCCTCTCATCTCCGGCTCATTTTCAAGTCCTCTGGTGGTTAGTCCTAAACTTGGAATGGGTAGCACCATAGTTTTCATCAAGCCAGCTTCTTTCTATGTCCATTTTGTCTGTTCTCTTTGGACATAATAATATTATATATATATATATTTTTTTTAGATAAACAGCTCGTTTTTTTAAGGGTAGAGTTTGGGGCGCTGTGAGGAGTAGTGGAAAGGTGTTACAATAGGCCATAAGTATACAGCAGTTCGCCGATTGTCCTCACTCTGATTATGCTGTAACAACATACTGTAATAGCACCATGACCAGTATTAGCAAATCATGTCTAGTATATAATCTCTCCTCCCTCACATCTTTGAAGGTTAAGCTGTTGTGAAATATTACATAAGCTGATCATCTTGGCACTATGAGCAGAGCACCATTTGAAATCAATAGAATCCTACCACATTATTATTATTTTCTTTCTATTTCTCCTGCAGTCATGAACATTACCATGCTAAGGCTTCTGTTTTGGACAGATTTCAATTACCTGGATGACTGGGGTTGTTGAGACCTCGGTCCATGATTGAGCCATCCTCCCGTCTGTCTATTTGGCTCGCTGTCACTTCCTCACTATATTTTACATTGCATACAAAAATATATTTTGTAAGTCCTCAAGATCTATTGTTTCATATAAGAGGAATGCTTTTTTCCTCATTTTCTTCAACATGTCTTTCATGCATAACCTCTCTATAAGTTAGTGCTAGCTCTTACTGAAGATTGTGTTTCTCCTCCTCAGCCCAACAATGGCGTCGCCACATAGGAGACCCTTAGCAACTTAGTGTTTAGTCTTTTGTATTGTGCCTAGGCGAGTAGACTGAAATGTAAGCCATGTGACTGACTGTTCAAGACTGTCTCGAGTAAAACCTCCAGCATCCAGTTAGCCACTCACTCCTGGCACCCTTAGCTACTGACTCATTCTAAGGAAGTGTATATGACTGGCTGTCTGCAGCTGATGTCCTCTCATCAGGTGCCCTGTCTTGTTATGGTCATAATCTCTGTGGATCCCCTACCATCACACAAGCCAACCATATTGACTGTTGTGGAGGGATTGGTGCCAATGGCAGCTCTTCCACACTATGGCCCCTGGAGGCATTACTGCTAACAACTGCAACCAGGACAAACCCTAACCAGGGAAAAATACACTGTAGGTACAGTAGCTGTTGTGTGGCTGAGGGCAGATGATTTATTCACCTGAAGTAATGTACTCACAAATAAAAAAAAATATCCACATTATCAGTTAAATTGTACATAATAAAGTTATGTTTGGAACAGCGTACACACTGGTTTTCCCAGGTGTCTATTAAAAACAACTGTCAGTCATACTTTATTACTGTACTAGTACACCCATGAAATTCAAATACAGACAGAATAAAGCTGTGGGGAGCCCTTAAATAAACTTCCCCTCCACTTTTTCCACACCACCCCACTGGGGATATCTTCAAGGAAAATTAGATGGCAGAATTGTGACATACAGTGGGGAGAACAAGTATTTGATACACTGCCGATTTTGCAGGTTTTCCTACTTACAAAGCATGTAGAGGTCTGTCATTTTTATCATGGGTACACTTCAACTGTGAGAGACGGAATCTAAAACAAAAATCCAGAAAATCACATTATATGATTTTTAAGTAATTAATTAGCATTTTATTGCATGATATAAGTATTTGAAAACCTACCAACCAGTAAGAATTCCCGGCTCTCACAGACCTGTTAGTTTTTCTTTAAGAAGCCCTGCTGTTCTCCCCTCATTACCTGTATTAACTGCACCTGTTTGAACTCGTTACCTGTATAAAAGACACCTGTCCACACACTCAATCAAACAGACTCCAACCTCTCCACAATGGCCAAGACCAGAGATCTGTGTAAGGACATCAGGGATAAAATTGTAGACCTGCAAAAGGCTGGGATGGGCTACAGGACAATAGGCAAGCAGCCTGGCGCAATTATTAGAAAATGGAAGAACTTCAAGATGACGGTCAATCACCCTCGGTCTGGGGCTCCACGCAAGATCTCACCTCGTGGGGCATCAATGATCATGAGGAAGGTGAGGGATCAGCCCAGAACTACACGGCAGGACCTGGTCAATGACCTGAAGAGAGCTGGGACCACAGTCTCAAAGAAAACCATTAGTAACACACTATGCCATCATGGATTAAAATCCTGCAGCGCACGCAAGGTCCCCCTGCTCAAGCCAGCGCATGTCCAGGCCCGTCTGAAGTTTGCCAATGACCATCTGGATGATCCAGAGGAGGAATGGGAGAAGGTCATGTGGTCTGATGAGACAAAAATAGAGCTTTTTGGTCTAAACTCCACTCGCCGTGTTTGGAAGAAGAAGAAGGATGAGTACAACCCCAAGAACATCATCCGAACCGTGAAGCATGGAGGTGGAAACATCATTCTTTGGGGATGCTTTTCTGCAAAGGGGACAGGACGACTGCGCCGTATTGAGGGGAGGATGGATGGGGCCATGTATCGTGAAATCTTGGCCAACAACCTCCTTCCTTCAGTAAGAGCATTGAAGATGGGTCGTGGCTGGGTCTTCCAGCATGACAACGACCCGAAACACACAGCCAGGGCAACCAAGGAGTGGCTCCGTAAGAAGCATCTCAAGGTCCTGGAGTGGCCTAGCCAGTCTCCAGACCTGAACCCAATAGAAAATCTTTGGCGGGAGCTGAAAGTCCGTATTGCCCAGCAACAGCCCCGAAACCTGAAGGATCTGGAGATGGTCTGTATGGAGGAGTGGGCCAAAATCCCTGCTGCAGTGTGTGCAAACCTGGTCAAGAACTACAAGAAACGTATGATCTCTGTAATTGCAAACAAAGGTTTCTGTACCAAATATTAAGTTCTGCTTTTCTGATGTATCAAATACTTATGTCATGCAATAAAATGCAAATTAATTACTTAAAAATCATTCAATGTGATTTTCTGGATTTTTGTTTTAGATTCCGTCTCTCACAGTTGAAGTGTACCTATGATAAAAATGACAGACGTAGGAAAACCTGCAAAATCGGCAGTGTATCAAATACTTGTTCCCCCACTGTATGTCTGGGGAAAAAAGTTTCCCCTGGTCTTATTCTGTTTGAATACATCCTTTTTAATACATCTAGGGCCCACCTCCTACCCCTTTACAATTCCTTTATCCTTGGAGGGACTATGGTAATTCTTTCCTTATGCACCACCTGCAGTTTGCCTGCTTTCGGGCATTAAGGATATGCAAAAATGTTGCAAAATGATCCCCTCTGGGATTGATCTTTTAAAAAAATAAAACATTTAAGCTAATGTTATTTCTCAAGAAAAAAAAATCTACCCCTCCAACAGCCCTCGGGAGAAGGCAAAATAAAATATTTAAACTTTGTTTGTTTTGCGTGTGGTTGGGAAGCGGACATTATTATTCTAATTAAATCTCAACTCATTCTATATACCTCCACATAGACAAGTAAGGGATTGAAAATTAAGAATGTGACAAATGTAAAAAAAAAAAAAAAAAAAAAAATCGTAAATTGACATGTGAATTCACACTTCAGATTTGGTCCTGCGTATGACCACTACGGGGCAATGCAGTTCAATCTACTGCAGTCATGGCTACCAGACAGCGCTGACCTTACTGCTGTCCCCACCCACTCAGCAATGATGGTAGTTAATGCCGTTTTTAGGTTCTCTGTGTGCCTGTCCTCCATGTTCTCAGTTGTCCTGTACATGGGACTTCATGTCCCACTTCTCATCAATGTGATGTCTCGTTGCAGTGAGGTATGACTGTTCTTTGACATCCAACAATCTGTTGTTAAAACTACGTATGGTGTTTGAGAGCTTGCGCTTTATACTTTGAGCGATCATTGTACATTTTCTTCATCCGGGCTGTCACGGTTTTTCGACATGGCATCCTGTAGTCTGCTTCTATATATGCCATCAGGGCAGCGAGCCAACATCCTCTACCATTGACAATGGCTGCATATCAACTGCAATCATTTTTGTAGTCAGCTCTGTGATTTTCTCACTCCGTCCCTTACTGCACTGCTGCCAGCAACGGGTTGGGGGTCTCAGTGCCTCCCTTTCAGATGGTGAAGCATTGCACCTGTACTGCCACTGTAGCTCAATTCCACCTCGCAAAGTTTACATTTCACCACCTTCTCTTTTAACCTCAAAGTATTAGCAGACAGGACTTTGCTGCTGTCACTTCCCTGTCTCACTCTCTGCCATTTTCCCAACTGTTAATGAAGATGACGTGCGGAGCACTTTATATCCATGGAAAATCATTTTAAAAAAGGATGTCTTCTAACGTTATGGCATTGTTGTGTTAGGTATTTGTAGAATTTTTATTTTTCTCTTGATGATGATCTGGACCTGTTAGTGGTAGTTTTGTTATAACTGCACTGCGATGTACACTACCATTCAAAAGTTTGGGGTCACTTAGAAATGTCCTTGTTTTTGAAAGAAAAGCAACAACAAAAAAATGTGTCCCTTTTTAAAATAATACCAAATTGATCAGAAATACGGCGTAGACAATGTTAATGTTGTAAATGACTATTGTAGCTGGAAACGGCAGATTTTTTTATGGAATATCTACATAGGCGTACAGACGCCCATTATCAGCAACCATCACTCCTGTGATCCAATGGCACATTGTGTTAGCTAATCCAAGTTTATAGTTTTAAAAGGCTAATTGATCATTAGAAAACCATTTTGTAATTATGTTAGCACAGTTGAAAACAGAAGCAATAAAACTGGACGCCTTTAGACTAGTTGAGTATCTGGAGCATCAGCGTTTGTAGGTTCGATTACAGGCTCAAAATGTCCAGAAACAAATAACTTTCTCCTGAAACTCGTCAGTCTATCTTGTTCTGAGAAATGAAGGCTATTCCATGCGAGAAATTGCCAAGAAACTGAAGAACGCTGTGTACTACTCCCTTCACAGAACAACGCAAACTGGCATTAACCAGAATCGAAAGAGGAGTGAGAATCCCCGGTGCACAACTGAGCAAGAGGACAAGTACATTAGAGGTTCTAGTTTGAGAAACAGATGCCTCACAAGTCCTCAACTGGCAGCTTCATTAAATGGTACCCGCAAAACATCAGTCTCAACGTCAACAGTGAAGAGGCGACTCCAGGATGCTGGCCTTCTAGGCAGAGTTGTAAAGAAAAAGCCACATCAGACTGGCCAATGAGAAGAAAAGATTAAGATGGGCAAAAGGACACTGGACAGAGGAACTCTGCCTGGAAGGCCAGCATCCCGGAGTCGCCTCTTCACTGTTGACATTGAGACTGGTGTTTTGCGGATACTATTTAATGAAACAAGGACATTTCTAAGTAACCCCAAACTTTTGAACGGTATTGTACATTTTGTTAAAAAAAATACATTGGTTAGGGATTTTTTTTCTAAACCATCCCAATTTTGTTTAAACGTTCACACCCCTATTGAAAATAGTCCTGCAAATTCCTCTGTTCACTACATGTCCCATTGTACTATGTGCATTGTCAGAGAGAACTAATGCATTCACCCTATGGTATGTATTTCATTAAACAGTAACCAATACTTTAAAAAAAAAATTTGCTGTCAAAAGGTTACCTGACGATATAACGAAATGTTTTCAGGTGGAAACAAATGGAAAGGTCAGGTGTGTTGTGGCAGAGCGTTTGACACAGTGTAATAAAGTTTCCACGCCAGATTATTTTTTTTCTATTAGGAAAGTGTTTTGTATCCTAACAAGCTACATTAGTCTCAGACCAGGTAGCTGTACGAGGAGTTGTGTGTCACATGGATTTCTTGTAATGTTCCCCTCGGAGGAATGCCTAAAAAGGCATCCGTACTTAAGAGGCTCCTTTATCTCTCCTGACAGCTGCAGCTATAGGGCCTTATTTGAAAAATCACAAGTTTGAGGCACCATGAAATTATCAATGTCAGCTAGCATGCAGCTCTTATTGCAAAAGAAAAATGATTTAAAAAAAAAAAATATATATATATATATATATTTTTTTTTTACTCGTTTTCCTTCCCCCTCAACCCCATCCTCTCTCCTGACACATAAAATATTGAGAGACCTTTTCCAGAAACAATTGTAGCTGAATAGGCACTTGAGATGGTCCCCTGCTGCTGTAAGGTAGCCTGCGGGTGTAGGAGGAGAGAACAACCCTATGTTTCACTGATATTTAGCAGTCAAACAGTGCAGCGGCAGGCCAAGTCTCATGTATATAAATTGATCACATTGTTGTTATGGATGAAAGGCCTGTTATTCTGATGCAAATCTAATCTCCTGTAAGTGGAGTTCTACAGTGATGCATGAGAGGTGTTTCCATAGTGATCGCCCCCTCGCTACTTTGTCTGGGTGGGACCCATGGGTAATAAGTCATCCTGACTGTAACACACACTGTCTGCTGCTGACCACTACACTACCTACTAGGCTTGGGCGGTATACCGTATATACCAGGGTATTTGGAAAAAGCCACGGGATAGTTTTTCAATACCGTTGAAACTATTTATTTGACGTTTTTAAATCAATTTGTAGATACAAATAGTTACCTGCAGTTAACGTGTGCAAATCATTAGGAAATAAAGAGCAAATACTTTCTTAATTTCACCTGGTAGTCCCCCGTCACATGGTGTTTGTTTAAAAGCACACAACGAACCCGTTAGCCTTGTGAGTCACCCACTGTTGTGTAGCATGCGCCAGGTGATCTAATTACAGTATGGAACTATTTGCCAGCTACATATCTAAATTAACTGTCCAAAATGTGCTAAATGCTCTGCAGTTGTGCATTTGGTTTACTAATTTAGTAGCCAATTAGCTATCTAGCAAAGTGGTTAGCTTCTTCCAAAATCAAGCATTTGCTTGGTAACAGCAGAGAATCCTCTCCTGGTTCAAGAGCCTTGCTGGCTAATATGTGTTTTGTGCGTGCAGCAAACTGGGAGTAGCATTTTTGAGTTACTTGTATAGTTTAGGTCAAACTGTACGAAATGTTTGCAATGCGCTGCTTAGCCTTTAGTTAGCATTCTCTATGGGATTTTACATGTACTTGTTAGCATTGCTAACCTTCGGATTTCAGAGTATCATTGGGTTTGAAAACAGCACCCTTTGTGTTCAGTGCCATTATTATCAAATACCCCGGTATAGCACAAGGTCGGTATGACAATCTGGATAACTCCCAAGCCTACTACATATCCACACACCACACAGCCAATTGACTGTCCTCTGCCAAAGTCATCTAAAAACACTTTGAACTGTTCCTCACCCCAGGCCGGATGTGCCATGGTTGGAACATGGACATTGTTTGCCCAGAGTCTAGAAATGTGTTTGGATCAGTGTTTGCATCTGTCAATGTTTACTCTGTATGACCGGATGTACTGCATGATTGTGTTTGTTTACTTGTTAGTATTTCTTGTTTTTTCTATGGATCTCTGAGTTCAGTGTCTGTCTCCTCTCCCAGGTCTGGAGTTTGCCTATTCAGCTGCCCCCAGGTCCATGCAGAGTGCCATCATGGGACTGTTCTTCTTCTTCTCTGGGATTGGTTCCTTCGTGGGCTCCGGCCTACTGGCCATCGTCTCCCTCAAGGGGATTGGCTGGATGTCCTCCCACAAGGACTTTGGTAAGAGCGAGAAAACACTCATCCAATACAAGTTCTTAAGTAGGTTCTTCTTTTGAGACAATGTTCATTACTCATATAATAGGAGTTGGACAGGCTCTTCAGGGAGAAAAAATGTGAGTGAGAATGACAGTGCATTGTATTGCCTCAGCCTGCATAATGATCTGTATACCGACTCTAGGGAGGCCTGCCATCACAATCAGCCTTAAACATGGCCTCTGAAAACTACCTTCAACTCCCTGGCCATTGATCTGTATGAACACAGTTTCAGGGATGAGGAATGGTATAATGTTCTGGCTCCACTCATGCACACTGTCTAGAGCTTTTATAGATGTTACTGTAAAATTGGTGTGACAAAAACATCAGCAGTGTGTCATAGCTTACTGTTGTCCTCGTATAAAAGAACACAGTATTGACATTTGGATTCCCTCTGCAGTATTTACTTTCACATCAACGGAAATGTATTTCCTGGGGGGACGCGTCACAAGAATTGTCATGTCGTCCTGATTTAATATCCACTTAAGGAGTTTGTAAATTGGTTGCACCAAAGAAGGAAAAAATTATCCTGGTGCAATTGTCTTATTTTAAGTGTTTCCTGTAATAAATAGAGATGTCAGACTAACGACAAAAGGTTTGTGTAAATCTGTCGTAGTGCTAGAATAAATAGTGTGGCGGTGGCAGCAGATGGATGTGTTCCCTGGTGAAAGGAGCCCCCCGGCCCAGATGCACTTTCCAGGGAGCATGCGGAAAATACGCCGCACTGTAAATTGTTTAACCACAAACACCTAATAGCTCATTAATACAGTGTGCCGACAGGTTGGGAGGTATTTTGATGACATTAGCACTTGGAGATGCTTGGCACGGCTTCATAAATCCATCCTTCGACTTGCCTAGCCTCGCCCGAGGAGCCGTTTGTTTAGTAAGCATAATTTGATTGTTAAACGAGAGCCTGGTTTGCCTGCAAGCTTTCTTTCTCTCGCTCTATCTCGTGCTGCTTTTTGAAAAAGTCATTTTAAAGAATAACCGCACAGAGTAGGGGTGGGCGAACAAACAGAATAAAACATCCAGGTGGCCAAAGCTTTGGCCTCAAAGCCTGTCAGTTTGTTGTGCAGTTGCTTGTTGTCTTTCCTTCACATACTTTGCTGGGCTTTACCTGTCTCTATTCCCCCCACCCCCCTTGGCTCAGCGCTCTGCAGGAGCGATGGAAGTGGATCCTCCTCATTTCCATGGCTGAGGGCTGTGTGATGCGGAGGCAGAGCGAAGCATGGAGTAAACAGGAGGTTTGGTGAGCAGAGTGGTGCAGACCTGGGGATAGACACCCAGTATTAATGACAAGCTGGGGGCCTGATTACACAGCCCTCTCCTCTTAAGTAAAGCTGCCCCTGGAGTGCGCACCATAGAGCTGCCACAGCCAGCCAGCTAGCTACCTTGGCAGCTGGAGGTTACTACTCACCTCTCTCTCACTACACCACCTTCTCCCTTCACGTCTTGTCCTCACAAACTAGCAGCAGGCATGCGCAGGTAGAGAAGCAATGTAAGATACGATACAGTCCGTCTGTCCAAATGTAAAAGCATATGCCTTTGGTAACTGTAGTAGAGTCACAACCAAAATTATTGGCACTTGAAACTCATTGAAATCCTGTGGTTTGAATTGAAGAGGGTAGTCCATAAGCGCAAATGAAGGATATCAACGATCTGGGAAGATTCTGTGTAGAGGAATGGTCTAAGATCCCTCCCAATGTATTCTCCAATCTCATAAAATATTTTTGAAAATGGGTCTGTGACATTTTCCTCGCAGGGGGAGGGTGCTGGAGTATTGAAAACAGGGGTGCCAATAATTTTGACACCCAATTTGTATTTCCCAAAAATTAATAATAATAATACTTGTTAAACATTTTTTTCTAGGCAATTGTATCAGTATAAAATATATATATTTTTGCATATAATATAGCTCAGTATTTGTATTATCTTACTGTATACAGTATTTTTTTGCTCATCTTTGTCAGGGGTGTCAGTTATTCTGGTCGTGACTGTATTTGTATTATGTTTTGGACTTGGTGACTCTTAACTCTCCTGCTGTCTTCCGGTCAAATTGGACTGAGTTTTCTCTCTGAAAAATGTAGTTCCTTTAATCTGATTGTCATAAGGTTCCATGACTTTGTCCACACAGGGCATCTGAACACACAAAATACATTTTGATGATTTTATTACATTTGGGGTGTTTTATTTAACTTTTGTACACCTGTGGTGTTCCCTGTCAAAAATGACCGGTCATTACAAATGAATGGGTGAGACTACAATTAGGGTAATAAAATTGAGTTCAGGCACATGCCCATTCATCAGATGGACATACCTCCTCTCCCAGACACCCACATGCATGTGTGTTTGAGCACACACACGCCTCACTCCCCTTCTTGGCTTCCATGGCAATCCCCACAGGAACCTTACCCCAATAGAATCTTCCCTCTTCCCTCATGGGAACCACATATATAAAGCTTTTTGAGTCCTTGCACAATTCATTCTGTGGCAGCACAATGACCAAACGATATACTGTATGTGAGGCTCTAGATCATATCATTGTTCATGACACTGGTGAGGAGAGAGTCCTTGTTAAACTTTGACACAAAGTAGTCTGTGATAAATAGCACTATGTTTCATCGGAGTATTTGTTAAAGTCAAAATAATCCATACATTATGCTTTTTTTACTCAAAAACAAGTTGTATGAGCTCAGGTCAATGAGGCCTACAGGCCATAAATAGCAAATAGAAGTTCAAAATAATAAATAATACAAATTATAATGTTCACAATAACTTAAGTTGATAAAAAGATCTAACACAACATTAGGTGATCATTTATGGATTATTATGGATTTATAATCCGCTTTAATGGGGCGGTCATTTTGGACCGGGAACACAGCATTATTTAACATGAAACGAACACAACAGGAGGGTTAAAATCCCAATGGGCTTTTTCCACAGTCAGGCTGACATCACATCTGACTGGTCATTCATCACAATCCTTTTATTTGGTCCTAGAAAAGGCAGCCATCTCACCTGCACTTTGACAGAGACTGCATTGTGCTGAGTTAACCCCACGGTTAGTCAATGAAAGGTCAACCTTCTCTCCTTCTGCCTCATGAGTTGGCTTGTATACATGAAGATGTTTTGTTCTGCTGAAACGTGCGCTCCTTTGAATTGTTGCCCAATGTATTCATCCACCATTGACTTTAAGGAACACAATGCTTGAGCTCTGAGTAGGTAGCTGCAGTCACAGACCAGGAAATGGCCTTTTTATTTTAATTGTACCAGGTTCAAGTCCTGACTGGTCCAGGATCAGATGTCGGGAGATTTTAGACATTCACAGTTTGGGTTGAGACCCACATATCCTGCTCAAGACTCATTTGATGATACTTAATGAAAAGACTGTGTTTTTAATGGAGGGCAACGGTGCCAAAGCAGCAAAAATGGTCACATGAGCTCTTCTTGAGATTGCTGCTCAAGTCTTCCCGCTTAATATAATACATGTGCTGTATAAGGGAAGGTATTTCTTTAAATGAAAGAATAATCAATGTGAGATGTATATTTCAAATACTGTAAGCGGCAGCTTTTCAACTGACAATAATGATATTTCCAGCTAGCTAACAGCAGACGCTTGTTCTTTCCTTTTAATGGTGTCAGAGTTCAGGGTAATGGTTTCTCCATTGATAAGTTAATAATGCTATTGATAGATAGTTATCAATGGATTTACAATTACCTGTACTCATTATTGATCAACTGCTTCCATTTAGTCTCTAGTCCATCCAGAAGTTTTACAGTACAAGAAAGAGAAGTCAGACAAAGTATGTTAATGTCCACAGCTGGGGCTGTTGATCATTGGAGGTCTGTGTGTTTCAGAGTTGTTGTTGTTATTATTGCAGCAGCTCTCTGCCTAAATGAATGCATCATGGTGGCTAATATTATTCAGTTAGAGGCAAACGGACATAGAAGTTCCCTTCAGTGTCCCACCTCTGGATAGCGCTGCATTCCTCCGTATCGATTGCGTTCCCTAAATACCTGTCAAATATGTATGGGGTTCGTTAATGGTTTGTACAACAAGTCCTTGTTTTGTTTTTGCTGCTGTAATTACCAGCCAAGTGGGCCCTGGGGAGGCATGAGTTGGAACGAGGTAGGCAGCGGCAGACATAATGAAATTAAGAAGGTACCATTACAAAAATGTAAACCCTGCACAATTTTTCAAACCTACCCCATAAACTGAGATGTAAAGACTTCTTTTGATTTGATTTCATCAGTCGTCCCCTGATATTTCTCAGGATCCAGTTATATTACTTATTCTCTGGTGATGTTTATTGAATCTATAAAACACTACACAATTAAGGTCAATGAACGGGTGGCTCTTTCCCCTCAACATGCATTTATTCAGCTGCAGTTCAGTCATGCCCTCTCTCCTCTCCCATTCTCCTTAAGGCCAACTCCCCTGTGTTAATTAAGGCTGTGCTTGCAGACTGAGTGTCGGTTAAAGCGAATTATCGATTTGAAACGCAAGCAGCAGACTCTGCCGGCATTAACCCCCCCCCCCGTGAACATTATCCTGCCGGTCTTCTCCTTTTCCAATTATCCATAAAGAGCACAGACCAAGCGAGGCAGTGAGAGACATTTCTGGGGTTGGATATGATATGGATTCAGATGTGCTAGTGACAGGAGGTACAGTACTGCACCACTCATAAAGATGAAAACAATCGTATGATGAACTGCAAAGGACACTATTTAGACGGCCTGCAGAGTGAGTCCTCCGTTACACTTTGGAGGTTCTTTACGGTTAAAATATCCCAACTTGCATATCTTCTGCCTCCCCTGGTGAAGTGCTGCTAGCAGCGATCCGTTGAGTTGTAGGCGTGATTTATTTTCAGTTTAGGCTTTGAGTGAGTATAGTTTATAGGTTTTGTGTTTTGGAAATTAATCAGATATCAGGGGTCTTGGCACTGCGTTTAAATCATGTCTCCTTTTTACTGCTCTGGTCAGATGGTAGACTATACCATCTTCCCTACCAGGGAGGAACAACTTTTTATAGATTGGTTTGCGTATTTGGCCATATTGTCACCAATAAGTTAATTGTTAGTGAAAATTATGCACACCAAAAAAAAAAATGCAATCCAACGGTATATGTATTAGTGTCGTATTTTGGTCATGCCTCGTGACTCAGATTGTCAAAATGATTTCAGCAAATTCCAAAGCATGTCCAGTCAAAAGTTCAAGCCCTTGGTTAATTGGGGTCATGTTGATGACTGCACCAGTATCATGTGTGAGTTTGACCCCTTCCCCCTGTCGTGTACATGGCGACTGTGTGAGTCCTTGTGTTCTCCTGGCCCCAGGGCCTCCAGCTCTGGATGGACCGGTATAATTGGACGGTCTCTGAACCCCAGGGTCCGGAGGGCCGTCAGACCACTCTCCCTGTTCACTCTCTCCCAGCCCGCCCGCGCCGCCCACCCTCACCATGGGAAATGACAAGACTTCTGTGGGATTACCCCCTTCTCCAATTAAAATCAAGCCTGCTCCTCCTCTAGGTCGTTATTCACTGTGACAGTCCCACGTGGAGAACTTAATAGGTGCATTCTTTTGACAGCACACTGTCCTGGAGCTTTGGACTTCCTCATTTGAAGATACAGTATGTAGGCTAGCTAGCTGAGCTCTGTCTGTTCTCCCATGTATCCTTCCGGGCTAAGAAACCGTGCCATGCTGTGTGCCTATTGTATAAACTCAAACCCTTTTTTAATAAACATGAGAAATCCCTATGCTGGGTACTCTGATTGGGGAGCCGTCAAAAGAACAGCTGTGATTTGCGTCAATGTGCTGCTGGTTAAACATTAAACCACTGCTTAACATGGCCAGGGGTGGAAGGCTTCTCTAACGCCAACACAATTGTCAGACAAAGCACTGTTTTAGTTTGCAAAATCATTAATTTAGTGCAGCTGTCGGCTTTTCCCTTCATGTGAAACTGTATGGGGGGGGGCGGCTAGATTTTGTTTAGAATTGCCCTTCAGTGTTTGTTTGATGAATAGGGACAACCACTCCAATCAGCAGTGCCAGCATTCAGAAGTAGACGGCAATAGCTGGGTGCAAGCATATACCTCAGAAAGAGGCTTGTTCGTAACAATGCACTGCGGAGACTGGTGATGTTAGCTGAGAAAGGAGGGTGACAATTTTATATCTCATGAAGACAGAAGGGTAATTATGGACAGTTTGAATAGATTTTTTTCACAGTACAGTATTATAGATTATAAGGTGGGGATATGACTTAAGGTTACGGAGTTGTTCTAGTGCGGGTCTTTGTTAAGGAGATGATGTTTGTACTGTAAACGGTCAAATAGCTTTTCTATGACATACGATGCCAGTATCTCCAATCCATATCAAGCGTGAGACACACAAACTCATCATTTCAATCCCGCTAAGCCAGAATGAAGGCAAACAATTAAGTGCGCATCATTGTGTTTTTACGCCTTGTTGTTGAATCCGTTCCCCCAAGGAAACAAACAATCCTTTCATAGTATTGAGACTCCTTGCCTGTCCTCACAGCTGAGGGTCCAGAATGTGCTGTTATTTTCGCATGCTTCAATCCCAGATAATCAATAATGCCATTCATATGATCATTGAAGTGTGGGGTCAAACTGCGTTAAGCTTCCAGCTGCACTGACAGAGCTGTCTTTTTTCTCTCAAGCATAAGCCACTTCAGACAGATTTAATTTCTCTTAAAAGTACGAGCTAAACATGGAGACAAAGCAAATGTCATTGCCATGTGACATTGCCAGGTTATGCGAATGAACAGTTGTATGTATCCCTTTAATGTGGAATGCTGCTTTGTGATGTTGGTGTCATGCTCCCATCCCTCTCTGCAGGATGCATCAACCACTGCTGTCTTTTTTTTTTACCCTTTCTTTCTAATCATTTCTATATGCCTCTTTATTTTGACCCATCTCTTCCTCCCTACAGCTTCTTGTGGTGTCTCTTTCTGAGGTGGTGCACTTGAATTCTGTCATAACAATGGCACTGTTCCTACCACCTCCCTCTCTCCATCCCTCTTTCCAGGTAACATCAATGACTCCCAGCTCAACTACTACTTCTTCCTGCTAGCAGGGATCCAGTGTGTTACCCTGCTGGTCTTCCTCATCGTGTCGGTCAAATACGACAAACAGAAGAGTAGTAGAGCAGGAAGCCAAAGGCTGGGTATCACTCCCTCTTGACCCCAGGACTGACCCATGTCCATCTGACTTCACCCGACCTGCCTTAGTGCATAGTGGTTCGTGCCAAACACCTCTGTGATTTGGAATGGGATAGAGTTTTTATTTTTCCTCCTCAATAAGTTTGTAAGACTATTACATTTTAAGGCAACAAAAAAAAACGTACCAGTCAAAAGTTTGGACACACCTACTCATTCAAGGGTTTTTCTTTATTTTTACTATTTTCAACATTGTAGAATAATAGTGAAGACATCAAACTATGAAATAACACGTATGAAATCATTTCATTTAGTAACCAAACAAGTATTTAAACAAATATTTTGAGATTCTTCAAAGTAGCCACCCTTCGCCTTGATGACAGCTTTGCACACACTTGGCATTCTCTCAACCAGCTTCACCTGGAATGCTTTTCCAACAGTCTTGAAGGAGTTCCCACATATGCTGAGCACTTGTTGGCTGCTTTTCCTTCAATCTGCGGTCCAACTCATCCCAAACCATCTCAATTTGGTTGAGGTCGGGTGATTGTGGAGACCAGGGCATCTGATGCAGCACTCATCACTCTCCTTCTTGGTCAAATAGCGCTTACACAGCCTGGAGGTGTGTTGGTTCATTGTACTGTTGAAGAACAAATGATAGTTTCACTAAGTGCAAACCAGATGGGATGGCGTATCGCTGCAGAATGCTGTGGTAGCCATGCTGGTTAAGTGTGCCTTGAATTCTAAATAAATCACACAGTGTCACCAGCAAACCACACCCAGACCATCACACCACCTCCTCCATGCCTCATGGTGGGAACCACACATGTGGAGATCATCCGTTCACCTACTATGCATCACACAAAGACACAGTGGTTGGAATCAAGAATCTCAAATGTGGACTCATCAGACCAAAGAACCGATTTCCACCGGTATAATGTCCATTGCTCGTGTTTCTTGGCCTAAGCAAGTGTCTTGTTTTTATTGGTGTCCTTTAGTACTGGTTTCTCTGCATCACTTCGACCATGAAGGCCTGATTCACGCAGTCTTCTTTGAACAGTTGTTGAGATGTCTGTTACTTGAACTCTGAAGCATTTATTTGGGCTACAATTTCTGAGGCTGGTAACTAATGAACTTATCCTCTGCAGCAGAGGTAACTCTGGGTCTTCCTTTCCTGTGGTGGTCCTCATGAGAGGCAGTTTCATCATGGCGCTTAATGGTTTTTGCGACTGCGCTTGAAGAAACTTTCAAAGTTCTTAATGTTCTGGATTGACTGACCTTCATGTCTTAAAGTAATGATGGACTGTCATTTCTCTTTGCTTATTTGAGCTGTTCTTGTCATAATGGCAAGATCTTTTACCAAATATGGCTATCTTCTGTATACCACCCATACCTTGTCACAACACAACTGATTGGCTCAAACAGATTAAGAAGGAAAGAAATTTGATAAATTAACTTAACAAGGCACACCTGTTAATTGAAATGCATTCCAGGTGACTACCTCTTGAAGCTGGTTGAGAGAATGCCAGAGTGCGTAAAGCGATCGTCAAGGCAATGTGTGGCTACTTTGAAGAATCTGTTATAACATTTATTTGGTTTGTTTAACACTTTTTTTTGCTTACTGCATGATTCTATATGTATTATTTCTTTATAGTTGGGATGTCTTCACTATAATTCTACAATGTAAAACATGAAGAAAAACCCTTGAATGAGTAGGTGTGTCCAAACTTTTGACTGGTACTGTACATTTACGGTACACTCACACATCCTCACATGAGATCAAGTTCATCTTAATGTTTATTTATTGTACAGTAACCTTATTTAAGTGATCATTACTGTGTCTGAACCTGTTCTATCTGCAGAGGTCAGGTTGCCCTTGAATACGAATGGTGTAATTTATAATCATTTAAACCAATTATTTAATGTAAGCTGCTCAAATAACTTACTCCTGTTGTCAGATAAGTATGGCATTATACAACTGAGTGGCCTTTTCACTCTGATCATAGATCAATGAACAATTTAAAACAAACCCCCCAGACACACCACTTTGAAAAACCTTAGAGGCTTCATCGACTTGTTATTGACTGATCCGGTTTGTACTTGTTTGTTTGCTCTTAAAGCCTTTCTTCTAGAGGAATTGTGCCATATTCAGACTGTATTGAACATTACTCAAAATTGTGATTAGGGCCTTGGTGTTTGACATTTGCTATATAGCTTCTTTTTTTAAAACTTGTGGTTATGATTGACATGTATGGGTTAAATAGAACAGGGGCTTTTACTAACCATGGTACTATGTATTCCGTCTCATAATTTTCAACAATGTCATGCTGTTCATATATACATACACTTTGTTTTCAGATCTAGAGTTGCTTAAATATTGAAGGTATTTATTGTTTTACATTTGTCTGCTAAATCCATAAATAAGGCTTAGACTTACTTTTCCACTATGCAATGATTTTAAATCACTATTTTAATCTAATTACAGGAAAAAAAAACTATTATATATTAAATGGATATAGTGCCAGCTGTTTCAACTTGTATACCATTTTGGTTTATTTACCATCATTTACTCCTAGACTAACCACCCCTAGCCTGCAAAAGCACAACATGGTGTTCATGAAACGGGATGTTCTGGGTCGTTCCACCAATTTGGTGCCTTTTGGTGTCGTTCCCAGAACACCATTATTACATTACCTGGAAACCTAATAAGAACCGTAGGGGAATGTTCTGTGGTGGTTGTTACAGCTATTGTGCACAAGAGTTTAAGGAATGTTTGGAGGACATTTCATTTAAAACATTTTCTGAAAAACATTATTTGAATGTTTTTGGGATGTTATCCTAATGTTCGATAAACCACTTAAACTTAATGGGAATGTTTGCTAATGTCCTGGGAATGTTCCAGGTTTTGTTAAACAGCAAGATCCACAATGTATTTTTGTTTGACCCAACAAGTGTTTTTTTTTGTTGTGGGAGTGATCTGCATTTTTGCTTTATCTAGACTTCAGTGCAAGAAGTGAAAGCTGAAAGTAAAGGTATTTTATAAACCAAAATCCACTCCGGGCTCAAGGGATGTGGAATAATGAATTATTAAAGACTACCAATACAATTGTTCAGAAGTGTTAGCATACTACTTTGAGATCTTATGACATAGCTGTTTACAGATTTATCAGGTATGTGGCTTGAGTTTACCTTTAGCTATCACATTGGAACCACTTACTAACTCAATGACAGTGGCTGAAAACAACCATTTTTGTTGTTATTATAGTGTTTGTTGGTTGAATTGTGTTTTTTTTGTGGTTTGTTATTTTTGCCAATAAAATCTATTACAATCCTTTAAATTGGTAATTCTCTACATTTTAAAACTCTAAATTGAACACTATTTTAAGCCTATCCTTTAGGACTTGACATGCAATGATTGACATCCATTCTTACACTTGCATGACTTTTAAACCTGGGCAAAAGCCAAACTTTAAGCATTTTATTCATATTGATGCTATAAGTTAGCGTAGTTATAAAACATATGTTTGCGTATATCTAACATAACCCTGATTATGGCAGATATACGCAATGTAGCTATTACGACAAGCCACTTCTAGTCCAGTGTGGCCCTATTATTCCTCTTAGAAATGGGAGACCCCTTGGCAGGTTGTCATATAATAGTTTGCATAACACATTGGTATGAGACCTTATTGTGACTCATGAGTCAAGTTTAGCATTTCCAGTGAAGAGGAGGCATATTTCTTCATAGTTTTGTCAGACTGGGATTGAAATCGCCACATCACATCACAAATCATGCGGTAATGCTGTGGCCTTACAGCCGAGGCAACAGCGCCGGGCCGTTTCCTATATAGTACAGTTGATAGAGGCTGGTGGTTGGATTCAAACCACACAAGCGTGACGGAACAGGCGGCTCGATGTTTTAACTTAACACAAAGTCTCCAGGTTATACGGTACAGTAGCTGTGTGGCCGCTTGTTTCTCAAATTTAGATGACATTTTGGCAGATATGAGTGGTTATGGAGGAAGTCTTGAAGGGCAGTAACATTGAAAAATACATAAGAATTGAGATATTGCTTTTAAGGTTCAGAGTTTAGGTCATATTTATAAACCAGGCTTTACAAAGCAGTGGAGCTGGAGAAATGTTTCTTATGTGTATTTCTATTCATTATCTATACTAATAGATGTACAACAGGGTGTGAAGTAAGTCATTTGGATAGTAGTTTAAAAGCAGGTTATTGAACAAGATGAATCAAGCTAAACATCAGTATTGACTATCATAAACGTATCAAACAGCCTCACTAACAATAATTGAGTCAAACAGTTATAATACAGGCTTATTTAAATAATTACATCTCATTTCCTCACAATATTCATTAAAACTATATATTTGATGAAACATTGAATTTGGCCTTACTACTATTAGCCAATAGAAACACTGAATAACAGATTCATACATGGAAAAACAGATTAGTAAAAAACAGTCTAAAGGAAGTTTGTTTTAAAGTGTCTGTCCTATCTGAGAGATATAAGAAAGATCAGGAAACTATGTACATTTTTTGACATACAGTGGGGTAAAAAAGTATTTAGTCAGCCACCAATTGTGCAAGTTCTCCCACTTAAAAAGATGAGAGAGGCCTGTAATTTTCATCATAGGTACACTTCAACTATGACAGACAAAATGAGGGGGAAAAAATCCAAAAATCACATTGTAGGATTTTTTATGAATTTATTTGCAAATTATGGTGGAAAATAAGTATTTGGTCAATAACAAAAGTTTATCTCAATACTTTGTTATATACCCTTTGTTGGCAATTGACAGAGGTTAAAGTTTTCTGTAAAGTCTTCACAAGGTTTTCACACACTGTTGCTGGTATTTTGGCCCATTCCTCCATGCAGATCTCCTCTAGAGCAGTGATGTTTTGGGGCTGTTGCTGGCAACACGGACTTTCAACTCCCTCCAAAGATTTTTATGGGTTGAGATTCTGGAGACTGGCTAGGCCACTCCAGGACCTTGAAAGCTTCTTACGAAGCCACTCTCGTTGCCCGGGCGGTGTGGTGGGATCATTGCATGCTGAAGACCCAGCCACGTTTCATCTTCAATGCCTTGCTGATGGAAGAAGGTTTTCACTCAAAATCTCACGATACATGGCCCCATTCATTCTTTCTTTACACGATCAGTCGTCCTGGTCCCTTTGCAGAAAAAAGCACCACCAAAGCATGATGTTCCACACCCATGCTTCACAGTAGGTTAGTGGTGTTTCTTTGGATTGCAACTAGCATTCTTTGTCCTCCACACACACGAACGAGTTGAGTTTTTAACCAAAAAAGTTTCTATTTTGGTTCATTCTGACCAATATGACCATTCTCTCAATCTTCTTCTGGATCATCCAAATGCTCTCTAAGCAAACTTCAGACGGCCTGGACATGTACTGGCTTAAGCAGGGGGGACACGTCTGGCACTGCAGGGATTTGAGTCCCTGGCGGCGTAGTGTGTTACTGATGGTAGGCTTTGTTACTTTTGGTCCCAGCTCTCTGCAGGTCATTCACTAGGTCCCCCGTGTGGTTCTGGGATTTTTCCTCACCGTTTCTTGTGATCATTTTACCGCCACGGGGAGTGAGCATCTTGCGTGGAGCCCCAGATCGAGGGAGATTATCAGTGGGTCTTGTATGTCTTTCCATTTCTAATAATTGCTCCCACAGTTGATTTCTTCAAACCAAGCTGCTTACCATTCAGATTCAGTCTTCCCAGCCTGGTGCAGGTCTACAATTTTGTTTCTGGTGTCCTTTGACAGCTCTTTGGTCTTGGCCATAGTGGAGTTGGAGGTGACTGTTTGAGGTTGTGGACAGGTGTCCTTTTATACTGATAAAACAAGTTCAAGAAGGTGCATTAATACAGGTAACGAGTGGAGGACAGAGGAGCCTCTTAAAGAAGAAGTTACAGGTCTGTGAGAGCCAGAAATCTTGCTTGTTTGTAGGTGACCAAATACTTATTTTCCATCATAATTTGCAAATAAATTCATAAAAAATCCTACAATGTGATTTTCTGGATTTTTTTTCTCATTTTGTCTGTCATAGTTGAAGTGTACCTATGATGAAAATTACAGGCCTCACTCATCTTTTTAAGTGGGAGAACTTGCACAATTGGTGGCTGACTAAATACTTTTTTGCCCCACTGTATTTCACCCCTTTTTTAAAGCACTAAACTACTTCCATATATACTTCAATAAAAACATTTAACCATTACCGGGCTTTCTTCAGACGAATGCGTGACGCTTGTGGGGGTCGTAGAGAAAAACGGAGAACACAGTCTTTCCATAGAGATGAGGCCAAACCGTTCAGAAGCTACAGATGTTTTTGTGAGAAGACCAATTTTTCAGGATGTCTCATGGTCTGACAAACACCGATTGTAGCTTGGCCACTTTCACCATAGATGTGGAAGGCTGCCATTGGCGGATGCGGTTGATTGAGACCCAGCCCATGCAAAAAAATCATTACTCTAGATTAAACAGACGGATTTTGATGGGGATTTTTGTATTATGCTAATTAAATCTAGGGGGTTGTTTAAGATAAGCTATTGAATCCATTAAACCATGTTAATTGTTTTAGCCTTAAAGGTACCCAGATCATTCATAAAAGAGTAATCAGTAATGTTTATACATATGCATTCGGAAACTATTCAGACCCCTTCCCTTCTTCTATATTTTGTTACGGTACAGCCTTATTCTAAAATTGATTTATTGTTTAAAGGCCCACATCAATCTACACACAATACCCCGTAATGACAAAACGGAAACAGTTTTTTATTTATTTTTGCAAATTTAAACAAGAAAACTGAAATAATGTATTTACATAAGTATTCAGACCCTTTGCTATGAGACTCAAAATTGAGCTCAGTTACATCCTGTTTCCATTGATCATCCTTGAGATGTTTCTACAACTTGATTGGAGTCCACCTATGGTAAATTCAATTGATTGGACATGATTTGGAAAGGCACACACCTGTCTATATAAGGTCCCACAGTTGACAGTGCATGTCAGAACAAAAACCAAGCCATGTGGTCGAAGGATTTCTCTGGTCTGATGAAACCAATATTGAACTTTTTGCCCTGAATGCCAGGCATCACGTCTGGAGGGAACCTGGCACCATCCCTACAGTGAAGCATGGTGGGGGCAGCATCATGCTGTGGGGATGTTTTTCAGCAGCAGGGACTGGGAGACTAGTCAGGATCGAGGGAAAGATGAATGGAGCAAATTACAGAGATCCTTGATGAAAACCTGCTCCTTTAGACCATACTGTAGACTGCCAAAATTCAGCATTTTGACATGTTCCTATGTCAACCATGGGTGTGTTCGTAAATTCTGGAGTCCTCAGAGTGTTCTCTGGGTATTTGTAAATTCAGAGTGTTGTCAGATTGTCCATTCGTAAATTCAGTGTTTCGCTCTCGGAGCGTTCAGAGCGCACCCTGGACGCTCTGGCCAAGGAGTTAGGTTGATCCGAGCATTCTGACCTCAGAACTGCAGTCAAGCACCCAGGCTAACTGGCTAACGTTGGCTAGCTGGCTAGCTACTTCCAGACAGAAATGAGAGAACACCTCACTCTAACCACTTTACTCGCCCTAGCAGAGCTGGTTAGGCTGTTTTCATGTTATCAAGAGCGTTGGTGACAGTAACTGTGCTGATGGCAACAATTTAATTACTCTTCTTTGCCAACGTTTACTGACACCGGCCAAATTCAACAGGTGTTGAGCTTTCGTAAATTCATCAGTTATTCTGCATTCTGGCACACTCAGATGAGAGTGCTCTGAAATCGGAGTAGAGAGCCAGAGTGAATTTACAAACGCACCCCACGTGTCAGTTCCAGGAAGATTTTAACCCACTAATTCCAAAATGTCTCCAAGTTTTCCCATCATTGTAGTTATTTTGTTGCTTTGACAAACACATTTCTGAAGATTATTATTTATTTAATGTGATTAGTGATTCATTCATGTCTGTCCCTCAATTTAAGGTCAACCTTGTTACATGAACTGAACTCTCGTTTTAATATGGTGAACCTATTCCTTTAAAACAAACATTGAACATCCAATAGTCAAATCAATGAGTAAAAGGAGGTGAGCTGGTTCTACTCTTATTGGCCATTTTCTGGTGCTTTGTGGTGGAAAACTGAGCGGGTCGATACAGGCTAGAAATGTTTTAACAATAAAAAAATTTGGTCCATTACCCCTGTCACAAGGAGATTTATGGCTAATTTAAGAAGAAATCGGCAACCCTGTTATGGTCAAAGCTGGTACTTTATTTGGAATTTTAATAGGCACTTATTATAGTAATTGTTTTATTTAAGCTTTTGAGATGGGAAGACATGCTTTTTATGAAGTTGAAAGTATGCTCTTTATGACAATGTTAAAATTAGGTGAAATTAAAGGTTTATTTTTACCAAGCTACACTTTTTTCAAAAGGCGCCGAATTGGTGAACCGACCCAGGTATATACAGGTAACTGGCAAATAAAGGAAACACCAACATGAAGTGTCTAAATAGGGTGTTGGGCCAGAACAGCTTCAATGCACTTTGGCATAGATTCTATAAGAGTGGAACTCTATCGGAGGGATGCGACTCCATTCTTTCATCAGAAATTGTTCATGATGGTGGAAACGCTTTCTTAAACGCTATTCCCGAATCTCCCATAAGTGTTCAGTTGGGTTGAGATCTGGTGACAGAGACAGCCATGGCATATGGTTTACATCATTTTCATGCTGATCAAACCATTCAGTGACCACTCGTGCCCTGCGGATGGGGGAATTGTCATCCTATGGGGGCATAGCCATGGTAGCCAAAATAATGGCCTGCCCAGCATTTTATACATGACCCTAAGCATGATGGGATGTTAATTGCTTAATTAACTCAGGAACCACACCTGTGTGGAAGCACCTGCTTTCAATATACGTTGTATCCCTCGTGAGCTCAAGTGTTTCCATTATTTTGGCAGTTACCTGTATCTCTCTGGCCCTGTGACCTTCACTTGTTTTCAAACAGGCATAAAAATGCCTCACCCTGTCTTGGAGTGGTGGCTGATATGCTGCTCTGCCACATTTTCCCACAAGCCTCACTATATATCTATATGACATGGTTGGGTGCACCCCTCATGTTGCAGCTGGAGGCTTTTTGCCAGCCAGTCTTTCATTGCCTTTGGGTGTTTGAGTCATTACTGCTATTTTCTGCAATGGATCCAGGGGGTGGGGAAGAGAGGGGAATGTTGTTGTTTGTTTCCTGCTGAGGTGCACAGGTCAGGCGGGAGACTTTGTTTACAAGGCGTAGCTACTTGGCTCAGGCACCAGAGTTGTGTTTATGAACAATGTAGTCTGCAGTTCCCTGCGGCTCCATCTGTAAAAAAATATGTTTAAGGTCAAGCTGACCTCGACAACTACTCTAACTCAAATGATATGCAGTGTGTGTGTGTTAACTGCGTTTGGTGTGTATGAGTTTGTTAGTATAAGGCGGTGCATGTTTTTTTACAAAGCATATGAAAATATTTTCCAGATTAGATATAAAACAATAAGCTACATAAGTCAATCAGTGAATTCAGAGAGCGAAAATACAGGCCCTGCACGTCACTACCACAGGGAGAACAGAACAGCTAATCATTTACTGTGAGTGTACTACTGGTCTCACATGATCAACTCAATTAAGTCTATCCAAGTGGAGTCCTTGGGAGTTTTATTTCTGTTTTGCCTGGAATACAAAGCAAATAAAAACAAGCCTCACATCCCTCATTCCAAAGACTAGAAAACCCTGAGTACACTCAATACATCTTCAATGTCATGTAGGTATTCCTGTTTCCAAACACAAGGCCGAAGCCACCACTGGGCAGTGTGCACAGAAAAGAAAGTCACAGTGGTGTGTTAATTACAGAGTGCCCTCTATCAATCATGCCCCTTGTGGCTGACAATTAAATTCCTACTAGGCCTGGCTGGCTTTCTGCGCCCTTCACAGTCCGCAGGCTGTGCACAGCGTTCACAGTCCCAGCGCACTGCATTGCACACAACCCCCACATCAATCCCCCTCCACTCCACAGCACAGGCATAAATCACATGGGGGAAGAAAAAATAATCATTCATCAGGACAGTGGAGAAACAGAGACAAAGAGGGAGATGAGAGAGAAACAGATGGAGGAAGGGAGAGAAATAGAGATGGTAAGGTAAGGCCTTTATTTAATCTGGTGTTTTCATTCAACATAAAGCGTAAGATCAATAGAAGAACCGCAGGAGCTGCAGGGAATCAAGTAGGCAAGCTACTTGAACTAAATCAATAAAGGAATGAGGAGGGTCCCTATCAGGAACAGCACAGGAGGCTGCTGAAGGAAGGACAGCTCATAATAATGGGCCGGAACGGAGCGAATGGAATGGCATCTAACACATGGAAACCATGTGTCTGATGTATTTGATACCGTTCCAGTTATTCTGCTACATCCATTACCACGAGCCTGTCCTCCCCAATTAAGGTGCCACCAACCTCCTGTGGTGCACAGCAGCTTTCAGGAAAGCACTATTCAATGGGCCTTGTAGACACTGACACAACTAGCAGCGCTTTTAATGACGCAGTATAAAGGATATTTCTGTAATTTGCTGGCTCATCTGTCTGTTTTAGAGGAGTGTTTGCTCGTTGTCTGACTAGCGTCTACTCCCCAGCAACAGATATTGCAACATGATCTCACAAACTAGCATTGATTATTGACCTCAAGTTGATATTATGACTGTTCTGGTCAGGTAACGGACTCATATATGAGGTAACTCCCAACATAAATGTTTTTTCTGAACCTCTTTCCTCCCACCTCTTTCATAGGCTTTTTATTCATTTATTAGGGTTCATGATGGGAATTTTCCATTTCAGAAGAGCGAGTGGAAATCCCATTCCACTTTGTCCTAGCCGAGCATTTCTGCAGGCTCCAAGACAAGGGTTAATTAGACCATAATTGGTCATTTAATTTCAGTTGTAGTCCAATCATTAATCAAAGTAATCACCATCAGTGTTAATTGGATTCATTCTGACATTTTTGATTTCTTGTTTCTATTTTTTATTGTGTGCTTGTTTGACATTTTACTGCACTGTTAGGATAATAGGAACACAAGCATTTCGTTGCACCTGCTATAACATCTGCTAAACTGTTTACACGACCAGTAAACTTTGATTTGAGAAGCACTAATAGTTGCTGGCAGAATAATTGGTGACAGCCTTATCCTTAATCCAAATCTAGCTGTTGTGCTACCACGTTTAATGAATTGGTCAAATATACTGTTGAGTTCACTCTAATTGAAGTATGTTTGGCTAAATTCTGAAAATAGAAGAACAGCAAATGACTTCCAGTGGCTTCATTTTTCTTCACCATGGAAATGTAATATTTGTGAAATTATTCCATTACTGGTCATTTTTGTAGTCAATTACAACTCCTACACCATATTAGGGTACGACCAGGTTTGTGCTGTGTGGCTTATATGAAGACGCACGAATCTCCATTCAGTCATTGAAGATAGTGGGTAGCAAAAAGGAATTCATGTTGGCATGTGTAATGTATTCCCATGTGGTTGGTGGATTGAAGTGGACACGCACCTCTACACTGTTGTATGTTCTTTAAATGACAGTTATGAAAATACAATATACAGAGCAACAATACAATGCCTTGTAGGAGGACTGTTCAGTATATACATAACCGTTTCTCTGTGTCTTCTGGTAAAGATGAACCTAAAATGTGTGCCTTTATTTCAAACCACATGCAGGAAGTTCTGTAGGCTCTGGTCTATCCTGGGGGCCCAGACATTTATCAAAAAACAAAAGAACGACAGGATGTGGAATAGGAAATCAATATTCAAAATGCTACAAAACTTCCAAAACCTTTCAATGAGTACTTTATATACATCTTGAATATTTGTTCATTTACATTCTTAAATCTACATGTCATCATCTGCGTAACATTTTGTAGTTTTGTCAGTAATGCAGAGCTAGTCTGGGAACATGGCTTGAGTCTACCTACAAAAGAACCATCACGAAATAATGATTAAAAGGTAGGAAGATATTCAGAAATAAACAAATTATCAAAAAATTATGTTTCTTTTCAAGTTAACGATTTGCCATTAGTCCTGTGTGGTATCATTACTATTTTTGTCCTCTTGAATTAATTTTCCCTTTGGCAGTCCCATGTGATTCACAAAAATGTTGCTTCCAGATTTCAACCTCTTCTAGGTTCAGCATTAGGTGCTGTCCAGGCCCAGCTCACTGTGAAAGGCATAAGGGTGAGTTATAAGTGCACTGAGCACACAGATTACGCCACCTCTTTTAAAGCACTGTCATTTAACCTCTCCATGTAGTTCCGAAGCTCCTTGGAGTCCCCCAGCTCTACATCTTGGCACACCCACTTAATGTCCTGGCTGTGGCTCATGCTCAGTGTGCTGACAGTGGGGCAGCCATTGTCTGGTGGGATGGTGGTGAACGTGGTGAACTTCACACGCTTCCTCTTTGTGGTAGGCGAGTCTCCTTTGCTGTCCTTGGCTGTGCAGCTCGCCCTGTCTGCTGCCCGGTGTACCTGGCCCTGCACGTTCTTCTGGGAAGAGGCCCCGTTGAGCAGGTGGCTGCCCTCTTCCAGCCCGGCACTGCAGTCCACCATGGAGGTGAGCTCGTCCTGCTGTGGGGACAGGCTCATGTGGCTCTCCAGCAGCTCTGCCTCGTTCCCCAGCCACACCCAGTCGTGGGCGTGGTTCATGCTCTCCTGGCCCTCGATGGACAGCTCCTTGTGGCGGTACTTGAGGGTGTAGGAGATGCAGTTGATGAGGAAGACCAGGATGGCCAGGCAGAAGACCCCCAGCAGGGCGTACATGCCGATCTCCAGGTCAGTGAGGCCCCGGGCTGTCTGGATCAGATCATCCTCCATGTTGTGGCTGCGAGGGAGGTCCACCTGGGCAGGGAAGTCTGGCATGTTCTGGACCTGGTTCCCATCATCTGACAGCTTGTCTCCATTGGGCCTCCTGATGATGGTACTCTTAGTGGTGGTGGTGACCTTCCTCATGACACCGTTCTCCATGTCAGAGATGGAGCTGCCGTAGTAGTGGGCTTCTAATCCAGTCCTGTCCTGGGAGGGAGACTGCTGCCTGCGGTCGCTGGACCTGTTCTCCAGCTCCTCGCCCTCTGGCCCGTAGTCACTGTTTCTCGAGGTGCCACTGTCGCTCTGGCCAAACTTCACCTTGACGTTGCAGTTCCCTGCAGCCAAAACGCTGCGCCGCTTGAACTTCTGGCAGAGCTCACAGACGGTCATCTCCACCCTGACCAGCAGGCCCTGGCCCTCAGCCTCGGTCACGATCACAGGCCACTTCCAGGAGGGATCCTGCTGCACCGTCACCACCTCCTCATCCAGAGACGTGGCCGTCAGGACAAAGTAGTCTGAGTTGTACAGGTCCAGAGGAGCCATGGAGCCATCACTGAAGTGCAGCCACGCACTGATCAGGGCCTCCTGGACAAACACACACACACAGTGAGTAGGTAACACACACACAAACAAGAGCAAAGAAAATAACAAATAAAGAAAAACAATCTCATGTAACACTGACAATATACAAAAGTATGTGGACACCCCTTCAAAGTAGTGGATTCAGTTATTTCAGCCACACCTGTTGCTGACAGGTGAACCGCTGAGTACTGAAGCGCGTAAAAATCGTCTGTCCCCAGTTGCAACAATCACTACCGAGTTTGAAACGGCCTCTGGAAGCAACGTCAGCACAATAACTGTTCGTCGGGAGCTTCATGAATGGTTTCATGGCGGCAGTCCGCAACGAAGTAAGATAATGCGCAATGCCAAGGCATCGGCTTGAGTGCTGTAAAGCTGCCTTCATTTGAATCTGGAGCAGTGGAAACGCATTCTTTTGGAGAGAAGAATCAAGCTCCACCATCTGGCAGTCTGGGTTTGGCAAATGCCAGGAGAACGCTACTGCCCCAATGCATAGTGCACACTGTAAAGTTTGGTGAAGGAGAAATAATGGTCTGGAGCTGTTTTTCATGGTTAGGGCTAGGCACTTAGTTCCAGTGAAGGGAAATCTTAACGCTACAGATACAATGACATTCTTAGACTTCTGTGCTTCCAACTTTCTGGAACAGTTTGGGCAAGGCCTTTCCTGTACAAAGCGAGATCCATACAGAAATGGTTTGTCGAGATCGGTGTGGAAGAACTTGACTGGCCTGCATAGAGCCCTGACCTTAATTCCATCGAACACCTTTGGTATGAATTGGAATGCCGACTACGAGCCAGGCCTAAAGCCTTCCAGAAGAGTGGAGGCTGTTGTAGCAGCAAAGGGGGACCAACTCAATATTAATGCCCATGATTTTGGAATGAGATGTTCGACGAGTAGGTGTCCATACTTTTGGTCATATAGTGTATTACAGTAGTGGGAATCATAAGGTTTATTTTATTTTATTTTTTTACCGTTATTTTACCAGGTAAGTTGACTGAGAACACGTTCTCATTTGCAGCAACGACCTGGGGAATAGTTACAGGGGAGAGGAGGGGGATGAATGAGCCAATTGTAAACTGGGGATTATTAGGTGACCGTGATGGTTGAGGGCCAGATTGGGAATTTAGCCAGGACACGGGGTTAACACCCCTACTCTTACGATAAGTGCCATGGGATCTTTAATGACTCAGAGAGTCAGGACACCGTTTAACGTCCCATCCGAAAGACGGACCCTACACAGAGCAGTGTCCAATCACTGCCCTGGGGCATTGGGATCTTTGTTTAGACCAGAGGAAAGAGTGCTCCTACTGGCCTCCAACACCACTTCCAGCAGCACTGGTCTCCATCCAGGGACTGACCAGGACCAACCCTGCTTAGCTTCAGAAGCAAGCCAGCAGTGGTATGCAGGGTGGTATGCTGCTGGCCTCCAGGTAGAGGATAGAGGATAGAGGATAGCTCACTAAGTGCCACTGTTTTGTTAACTCAGCTGCTGTGCTCAGAGTGGGGCTGCTGAGGGAAGACGGCTCATGATAATGGCTGGAATGGAGCGAATGGAATGAAATGGTTTATTTGATACCATTCCATTGTTCCGCTCCAGCATTACACTGAGCCGTCCTCCACCAATTAAGGTACATCCACTCCTCCTGTGGTGCTCAACGAGCTTGAAGGGACATAGATTAAAAGATAGGGAAATACAGTATCAGACAGTCACATTAAAGAGAGCAAATGGGGATTTGCCACAGACATCTCATTTAAATCCCTTTCTTGCTGTGATGTTGCTTTTTAATATGGCCACAGGACAAATCACCAGGAGCAGGGAAGGAGATCCATCAGTGGGCTGCAATTGCTCTCAATTACAGATCCTCTAGGGGAATTCCTGCACGCTTATCCCCGCACGGACATTACAGAGATAGGACTGATAAAACTAGCCTGTCCTCCATTCTATCCTTCACTAGAAAGAGAAAGGGATCAAAGCGTTCATGAGAGAAGGAGGGCAAGGGAGAAAGGAAGGCGAAAACGATAGGACAGCTAGAGTTTGGCCTGTAAATTGTGTTTTCTTACAGAAACTTGCCGTGTTGCTTTTACACGCTCTGAGATTAAGCTCCCTTTCTATTAGATGCCAAGGAAACACATTCTGTCACACTCTGCCTTTCAAGAGTTGGAGTTAAGAGGGTTAGGAATGCAGTGGAACAAACAAACAAGCGCAGGCATTCACACACACACACACACACACACACACACACACACACACACACACACAGTACTTACTGAATGTTCACATTAAAGGACTGCAATTGTGTGAAATGGGATCCAAACAGACAAGGCTTACATTAAATAAACTACTATAAACTGTTTCTTAAATCCTCATTTTAATCAAATGGGCTGCTAACTGATCGTTTTCAAAGATCTGCAGTATGTTGAACAGACCTGTTTTGGGCTCTGCAGCACTTCCTGTGTGGATGCCGTGGCGAGGATTGCCCTGTTGCTTCCTGGGCTGAGCTGCAGGTTCAGAGCCAGGCCGGTGACCAGCTGCACCCCCAGCTCTGTGATGGTTACTTTGTTATTCACTACCGTCACCGTCTTCTCTGCCAGGATGGAGTCAGACAGGGGGGACAGGACCTGGGACAACACAAGGGAGATGGAGGGAGGTAGGAGGAGAGAGAGAGAAGCCCTTGGGATTAATCCAGATTATGGACGGGACATGAAAGCATTACTCTTTGAAATAAACAATTATTACATTATTCCAGGATGCTCTGTAAATCCTGCAGTGATTCTCAGCTCTGACCTTGATGCCTTCCAACATTATGCTGGCTTCCATTTAATTTGATGAGTATATAGATTGAGTTATTTGATGGTAAATTGAGTGACCTGAACAAGCCCTTCCACTATTCATTGTCAGGTGTTTATCCAGGAAACATTAATCAAATGATGATGTGGAGAGAAAACCACCAGCAATACACACTGGAGTAGGCAAGGACCGATCAAGGACACATTTCTGCTGTTAATGGACCTTTCCTAGTAATCCAATTAGTGCAAACCTAATTTCATTCATCTCATTTTGAAAATCAAAGATATCTTTCCATGCGTGCCCAATCATTGAGACCCCTCTATAGCTGTATTGCAGTATAGAACCGTGGCGTCTGGTAAGACAAGGGGCGGCGGACTATGTATTTTTGTAAATAACAGCTGGTGCACAATATCTAAGGAAGTCTCGAGGTTTTACTCGCCTGAGGTAGAGTATCTCATGATAAACTGTAGACCACACTATCTACCCAGATAGTTTTCATCTGTATTTTTCGTAGCTGTCTACATACCACCACAGACTGAGGCTGGCACTATGACCGCACTCAATGAACTGTATTCTGCCATATGCAAACAGGAAAACGCTTATCCAAAGGCGGCGCTCTTCGTGGCCGGGGACTTTAATGCAGGGAAACTTGAATCGGTATTACCAAATTTATATCAGCATGTTAAATGTGCAACCAGAGGGGAAAAAACTCTGGACCACCTTTACACACACAGAGAGGCATACAAAGCTCTCCCTCGCTCTCCGTTTGCCAAATCTGATCATAATTCTATCCTCTTGATTCCTGCTTACAAGAAAACATTTGAGCAGGAAGCATCAGTGACTCGATCAATAAAAAAGTGGTAAGATGACGCAGATGCTAAGCTACAGGACCGTTTTGCTAGCACAGACTGGAATATGTTCCGGGATTCCTCCGATGGCATTGAGGACTACACCACATCAGTCTTTGGCTTCATCAATAAGTGCATCGATGATGTCGTCCCCACAGTGACCGTACGTACATACCCCAACCAGAAGCAATGGATTACAGGCAACATCCACACTGAGCTAAAGGCTAGAGCTACCGCTTTCAAGGAGCGGGACTCTAACCTGGAAACTTATAAGAAATCCTGCTATACCCTTTGACGAACAATCAAACAGGCAGAGCCTCAATACAGGACTAAGATCGAATAGTACTACACCTGACGCTCTGACGCTGGTCGGATGTGGGAGGGCTTGCAAACCATTACAGACTACAAAGGGAAGCACAGCCGAGAGCTGCCCAGTGACACGAGCCTGCCAGACGAGCTAAACTACTTCTATGCTCGCTTCAAGGCTAATAGCACTGAAACATGCATGAGAGCACCAGCTGTTCTGGAAGACTGTGTGATCACGCTCTCCACAGCCGATGTGAGTAAGATCTTTAAACAGGTCAACATTCACAAGGCCGCAGGGCCAGACGGATTACCAGGACGTGTACTGCGAGCATGCGCTGACCAACAGGCAAGTGTCTTCACTGACATTTTCAACCTCTCCCTGTCCGAGTCTGTAATACCAACATGTTTGAAGCAGTCCCTGTGCCCAAGAACACTAAGGTAACCTGCCTAAATGACTACTGACCCGTAGCACTCATGTCTGTAGCCATGAAGTGCTTTGAAAGGCTGATCATGGCTCACATCAACACCATTATCCCAGAAACCCTAGACCCACTCCAGTCTGCCCTAACAGATCCACAGATTATGCAATCTCTATTGCACTCCACACTTCCCTTTCCCACCTGGACAAAAGGAACACCTATCTGAGAATGCTATTCATTGACCACAGCTCAGCGTTCAACACCATAGTGCCCTCAAAGTTCATCAAAAAGTCTGGGACATAACACCTCCCTCTGCAACTGGATCCTGGACTTCCTGATGGCCAGCCCCAGGTGGAAAGGGTCGGTAAAAACACATCCACCACGCTGATCCTCAACACAGGTGCCCCTCAGGGGTAGGTGCTCAGTCCCCTCCTGTACTCCCTGTTCACTCATGACTGCACGGCCAGACACGACTCCAACACTATCATTAAGTTTGCTGATGACACAACAGTGGTAGGCCTGATCATCGACAACGACGAGACAGCCTATAGGGAGGAGGTCAGATACCTGTCCGTGTGGTGCCAGGACAACAACCTCTCCCTCAACGTGATCAAGACAAAGGAGATGATCGTGGACTACAGGAAAAAGAGGACCGAGCATGCCCCCATTCTCATCGACGGGGCTTTAGTGGAGCAGGTTGAGAGCTTCAAGTTCCTTGGTGTCCACATCAGTAACAAACTAACATGGTCCAAGCCGACCAAGACAGTTGTGACGAGGGCACGACAAAACCTATTCCCCCTCAGGAGACTGAAAAGATTTGGCATGGGTCCTCAGATCCTCAAAAGGTTATACAGTTGCACCATCGAGAGCATCCTGACTGGTTGTGTCCACTGGCCTGGTATAGCAACTGCTAGGCTCCGACGGCAAGGCACTACGAGAGGCTAGTGCGTACGGCCCAGTACATCACTGTGGCAAAGCTTCCTGCACCCAGGACAGTGACACATATATATACAGTGGGGAGAACAAGTATTTGATACACTGCCGATTTTGCAAGTTTTCCTACTTACAAAGCATGTAGAGGTCTGTATTTTTATCATAGTTACACTTCAACTGTGAGAGACGGAATCTAAAACAAAAATCCAGAAAATCACATTGTATGATTTTTAGTAATTAATTTGCATTTATTGCATGACATAAGTTTTGATCACCTACCAACCAGTAAGAATTCCGGCTCTCACAGACCTGTTAGTTTTTCTTTAAGAAGCCCTCCTGTTCTCCACTCATTACCTGCACCTGTTTGAACTCGTTACCTGTATAAAAGACACCTGTCCACCACTCAATCAAACAGACTCCACCTCTCCACAATGGCCAAGACCAGAGAGCTGTGTAAGGACATCAGGGATAAATTGTAGACCTGTACAAGGCTGGGATGGGCTACAGGACAATAGCAAGCAGCTTGGTGAGAAGGCAAAACTGTTGGCACAATTATTAGAAAATGGAAGAAGTTCAAGATGACGGTCAATCACCCTCGGTCTGGGGCTCCATGCAAGATCTCACCTCGTGGGGCATCAATGATCATGAGGAATGTGAGGGATCAGCCCAGAACTACACGGTAGGACCTGGTCAATGACCTGAAGAGAGCTGGGACCACAGTCTCAAAGAAAACCATTGTAACACACTACGCCGTCATGGATTAAAATCCTGCAGCGCACGCAAGGTCCCCCTGCTCAAGCCAGCGCATGTCCAGGCCGTCTGAAGTTTGCCAATGACCATCTGGATGATCCAAGGAGGAATGGGAGAAGGTCATGTGGTCTGATGAGACAAAAATAGAGCTTTTGCTCTAACTCCACTCGCCGTGTTTGGAGGAATAGAAGGATGAGTCAACCCAAGAAACCATCCCAACCGTGAAGCATGGAGGTGGAAACATCATTCTTTGGGATGCTTTTCTGCAAAGGGGACAGGACGACTGCACCGTATTGAAGGGAGGATGGATGGGGCCATGTATCGCGAGATCTTGACCAACAACCTCCTTCCCTCAGTAAGAGCATTGAAGATGGGTCGTGGCTGGGTCTTCCAGCATGACAACGACCCGAAACACACAGCCAGGGCAACTAAGGAGTGGCTCCGTAAGAAGCATCTCAAGGTCCTGGAGTGGCCTAGCAGTCTCCAGACCTGAACCCAATAGAAAATCTTTGGAGGGAGCCGAAAGTCCGTATTGCCCAGCGACAGCCCGAAACCTGAAGGATCTGGAGAAGGTCTGTATGGAGGAGTGGGCCAAAATCCTGCTGCAGTGTGTGCAAACCTGGTCAAGAACTACAGGAAACGTATGATCTCTGTAATTGCAAACTAAGGTTTCTGTACCAAATATTCAGTTCTGCTTTTCTGATGTATCAAATACTTATGTCATGCAATAAAATGCAAATTAATTAKTTAAAAATCATACAATGTGATTTTCTGGATTTTTGTTTTAGATTCCTTCTCTCACAGTTGAAGTGTACCTATGATAAAAATTACAGACCTCTACATGCTTTGTAAGTAGGAAAACCTGCAAAATTGTCAGTGTATCAAATACTTGTTCTCCCCACTGTATATCACGTTTGGGGTCACTAAGAAATATCCTTGTTTTTGAAAGAGCACATTTTCTGACCATTAAAATAACATAAAATTGATCATAAATACAGTGTAGACATTGTTAATGTTTTAAATGACTGAAGAGGTGACTCTGGGATGCTGGCCTTCTAGGCAGCGTTGCAAAGAAAAATCCATATCTCAGACTGGCCAATAAAAAGAAAAGATTAAGATGGGCAAATGAACACTGGACAGAGGAACTCTGCCTAGAAGGCCAGCATCCCGGAGTTGCCTCTTCACTGTTGACATTGAGACTGTTTTTTTGCAGGTACCATTTAATGAAGCTGCCAGTTGAGGACTTGTGAGGCGCCTGTTTCTCAAACTACACTCTAATGTACTTGTCCTCTTGCTCAGTTGTGCACTGGGGCCTCCCACCCCTCTTTCTATTCTGGTTAGAGCCAGTTTGCCCTGTTCTGTGAAGGGAGTAGTACACAGCGCTGTACAAGATCTTCAGTTTCTTGGCAATTTCTCGCATGGAATAACCTTCATGTCTCAGAACAAGAATAGACTGACAAGTTTCAGGAGAAAGTTCTTTGTTTCTGGCCATTTTGAGCCTGTAATCGAACCCACAAATGCTGATGCTCTAGTCTAAAGAAGGCCAGTTTTATTACTTCTGTAAATCAGAACAACAGTTTTCAGCTGTGCTAACATAATTGCAAAAGTGTTTTCTAATGATCAATTAGCCTTTTAAAATGATCAACACAGGAGAGATGTTTTCTGATAATGGGCGCCTGTACGCTGTCATGACTGTCCTGATCAGGTCAGGTTACAGACCACAACCCTACAGATTATCTCTCAACCCCAACAGAGGAGGAGAGATCTAGGGGTCTGAAGATGTGGGGGTTTTATGACCCCTCACGCCCCTGGTAAATCTTAGGCCACACAACATTCCGGTGTCCCCTCAATATGGAGAACCAGCCTCAGAACATTAAACATGCAATAAAGGGACTTTGGAACAATGGTTTCCGTCAGCCACAATGGTGGTCATGACGATAGATGGAATATGAAAATGTATGTCATTTTTGTTTTGTTATTAAAGGTTAATAGATGACGTTATTACGAAAACATAGTAACGTTAAGAGTTTTCCTAGTATATATTTGATGTTTATACATTGTACGTTGTGTGGAAAATGTCCAAATCAAAGAGAATGTTTTGGTAAAGATGAAATGTGAAGTTAGTTGTCTAAAATTGGATTTGAGTAAAATCTAGACCTGGCCTCTTAACTTGGTACGCCCAGAGAATTGCCCTAAAGGCGGTTACGCCCACTTCTGACCCGAGGGTATAAAACCTGTGAGTTAAGAATTAACATATCAGACTAAGTGACCCGAACTGCAGCCAAGGTCTAAAAAGTCAACGAACCCAAAACGCAACACAAGTTTGAAGACAAAGAAATCTTTTTCTACCCATGCTACGGATGAGTAGCTGTGTCTAAGCGGGTGAATTCAAGCCAAACCACCTAGCCTCCACTCCCCATCGAATCGTGGTATCTACACTGTTTCATTCCTACGCTGTGAGCTCTGAGCTACAGAGCTGTCTGTCCTCAGAAGACCCCTTCCAGAGCAAGGGCAAGGAACAGACCAGTAAGCCAAAAAGGACACTGACATCATGAGGACAACTAGAGAGTTGTGCCGGAGAAGTGCGTCATTGAGCAGCCTGAACGGTCCACGCGGGGAATCCACAGAGACCTTCCACACGTAATTACATCATTATATTCTGACCCATAAGAGCGGCAGTTTGGGGCAAGGCTAGGGATAGAATAAGCACAGCTGACAAATTCACCCAAATGTATATTTATCTCGTGTACTTTCTCTTTTTCTCTCTTCTAAATCCCCATTTTGGGTAACACGCACCATAGTATGTTGGCCCGTTATATTAAGTTCTAATCAATAGCCTAGAATGTGTTGTTGTGTATGTGTATCTTTTATCATCATTTTAGCTTTCTAGTAAATAAATAATCAACTAAGATTGGTGTGGTACGAACTCATTGGTGAGACCCGGGTCCGTGCAGATTCCCGGATTATGCGACGTTCAGAACGAGACTGTAGAGGTAACTGATTAATTAGCGGCTGTTGTAAAATCGATATTCTGATATTCTTTGAGTTAATTTGGGAAATAAAAACTCAATAAAAATAATTTTCCCATGGTGCCCCAGGTTAATGAGTTAATAATTGCTTGATTCAGTTAATCACGCAATTATAAACCTTTAATCATTCGCTGAGCAACAGTCGTCACATTAACTAATACAACGTCACGACAACGCCTATGTAGATATTCCATCTACAATAGTCATTTACAACATTAACAATGTCTACACTCAATTTTATGTTATTTTAATGGACAAAAAATTAGCTTTTCTTTCAAAAACAAGGACATTTCTAAGTGTCCCCAAACTTTTGAACGGTAGTGTATATTATTATTATTTTTAACTGCATTGTTGTTTAGCGGCTTGTATATAAGCATTTCACTGTTGTATTCGGCGCATGTGACTAATACAATTTGATTTGAGCTCTTTGTGAGGGAAGGAGTGTGACAGACTGGTAGTTTGGCCTGTCTCATCTCGTGCTTTTGGGCTGGGGAGTATTTTCCTCTGTGCCCAGCCTAACGGGAGGCAGGAGCCAGAGGACGGGTAGTGATGAGTGTGGAGGTGAGGGTACATCTGCCTGCAAGACAGATGGATGAGTCCACACTGTCAAGATGCTGATCAGTTTCACACAGATATCATTAACTGACTGCTATTTATCCAGTTAGTGAGAGATGGCATGCTTACACTCTGCACCAGGGTGAGGCCCCATTTACTGTAACCACAGCCCAGACCTGGAGACATGTGACCATTGATAACCACCTGTCTGGCTGACTGAATGCATAAATATAGATTTTATCTCCTCCACTCAACATTTGCAAATCCCATTGTTATGACTGACTTAAGATGACTGTTTTAAAGTATTTTCAGCCCTAATATTAAAACAGACAGCGATGTTTTACTGTTCTATTTTCCAACTCCTTTCACCTCCCCTTACTCCTCTCTATTCACACTTGTTCCGTTTATTTTTTCTCATCCGTTGTACTGATACACCTTATTATAACACACATACTGTACTGTACACGCATGCAGACACATACAGCGTACCTGGATGGTGGTCATCCCCATGTCCAGTCCCACTAGTATGCGTCCGTCCTGTAGCTGAGCTATCTGGGGGTCCTCCACCTTCAGGAAGTCCCACACCAGCCCAGTGATGTCCACCTGCCAATCACTGCCCAGCATGAAGGTCAGCTGACCACGGGGGTCGGCAGCTTCGGCCACAAAGTGTGTCAACACTCGAACCATGGCATTCTGGTACTGTAACGTGCAGCTCCTTCCTCTCCGGTCTTCATCATCCTCATCATCACTGTCCAGTGCAGACCTGCCATTACAAACAAAGCCAGTCATATAACATGAGAAACTAACCCCAACACTGGACAAGTCTAACATGAACATCTCAAGTCTAACATGAACATCTCTAACACCCACCAACTGATAGAAAATTATGTTCAGGACGCTATAGGCAACCAGTGTGTCTCAATGAGAATATTTATTGCAGTGTGAAAACAAGGCTTACAAGGTTACAATGTTGCATTTGTAAAGTTGCTTTTAAACAAATAACTATGTCATACATATACAGAACACTTTTAGTAAGATAAATATCAGTGTCTGCTTTGTAAAAGTAAATCTGCCAAAGCAGCACTGGTGTCAAGCAGTGGGACAGGACAGGCGTGCCTCTGATAAACACCAGTGCTTTGTCAACAGTGTGCTAATCACAGCACTGCAAAAAGTTAAATCTAAGCAAGCCTAAATATCTTATATTGAGTGATAATTTAAAAAAAATCTTACCAAAATAATTTTGCTTATTTGAATCTTAAATGGCAACTCCAACAATTTTAAACCTAATTTTCTTGATCTCCAGCACAATACCAGTGTCTACATATGTGAAAACAGCATATTTCTACATTTTGTAAAACAAATAAAAAGTTGCAAAGTTCTACCCGATCATCAAAAGTTAAAACAGTGATTTTCAAACACCGAGATTCGCGGTGACGTAGGGAACAAAAAATAATACTCTCCCTCTGGCTAAAAACTCGTTGCAGGTTTTCAAAATCACCGTTTTTCTTACTTTTAATCCTACCCTGTGAGCATTTTGTAGGAACTTATATTTTTAACCACAGATCATAGGAATGTGCCGTTTCCATATACAGTGCTGTGAAAAAGTATTTTCCCCTTTCAAATTTTCTCCACTTTTGCATATTTTTTATACTGAACATATCAGATCTTCAACCAAAACCTAATATTAGATAAAGGGAACCTGAGTGAACAAATAACACAACAATTACATACTTATTTCCTTTATTTCATAAACAAAGTTATGCAACACCCAATACCCAATGACCCTGTGTGAAAAAGTAATTTCCCCCTTACACTCAATAACTGGTTGTGCCACCTTTAGCTGCAATGACTGCAACCAAATGCTTCCTGTAGTTGTTGATTAGTCTCTCACATTGCTGTGGAGGAATATTGGCCCACTCTTCCATGCAGAACTGCTTTAACTCAGCAACATTTGTGGGTTTTCAAGCATGAACTGCCACAACATCTCAATTGGGATTAGGTCTGGACTTTGACTAGTCCATTCCAAAACTCAATTTCTTTTGCTTTTCAGCCATTTTCACGTAGACTTGATTGTATTTTGGATCATTGTCTTGCTGCATGACCCACCTGCTCTTCAGCTTCACCTCACAGATGGATGGCCTGACATTCTCCTGTATAATTCTCTGATACAGAGCAGAATTCATGGTTCCTTCTATTTAGACAAGTTGTCCAGTTCCTGAGAAAGCAAAGCATCCCCAAACCATCACACTACCACCCCCACAGGTTCTTACTGTGGAATGCAGTGTTCGGTTTTCGCCAGGCATAATGGGACCCATGTCATCCAAAAAGAATGTCAGGCCATCCATCTGTGAGCTGAAGCTGAAGCGCAGCTGAGTCATGCAGCAAGACAATGATCCAAAACACACAATCAAGTCTACATGAAAATGGTTAAAAAGCAATTTAAAATATATTTTACCTTAAATTGTCTTTAAAAAAAATGTAAGTGAATTATCACTTACGTAAGTTTTTGTTTAGATTACATAAGATATTTAGGCTTTCTTTGATTTCACTTTTTGCAGTGAGGGCCTCGCCTATCCTGTTGCCTCATCACCTCACGTCTGGCAATAAACACACACAACTACAAGGTTTGATATCATAATGGGAGAGAAAAGAGTGAAAGTTAATCTCTTGAAATGTAATTCTTGTGATTATCCTCTCTCATTGTATTTTTTCCTGTCCGACACCGTTATTCCTCGATGTGTGGCAGAATGGGGTCTGGCAATGAAGAGTGAAGACACTAGCTAAGATGGTTAGAGATCAGCCTTAAGGCTCAGGATTCCCACTGACAAGATAAGAAGGATTTCAGAACGAGGGTTATTTTGACAAGTACTCACAGCAATTAATTAGTATTCAGTAAAACATAATACAACAAGTAAAGTGAATAAAGAATTGCAAATGCCTGTCTGCGTTTATTACACTGCGGTGGGACATTTCCAACTTAACTGTAGTTTGGGTTTAGCAGCCCTTAGTAATATGGAATATGCCTCGAGGTGCCGATTCAGCAGATACCAGATTACATTTGGACCTGGCAAAATGTGGAAGCTATACCATCCACTAGGGGCAACATGAGTGCCTATTACCATCTAGTAGGTTTGCGGCTTGCTAGGGTGTTGTGGATGGGGATAGTGGATGGGCATTTAAGCCACTGACTGGTTCCGAGGGTCACGTGCTAGGCACTCATTTTAGTTTTAAGCCTTTCCCAAAACCTTAACCCTTAACCACTCAGAATTAATGCCTAAACTTAAGTTTAACCCTATCACTAACCTTAACCCTAAACTTAACCATTCGAAATTAATGCCTAAACGTAAGTTTTTGTTTAACTTTTGCAGAGTTTGGCTGACAGCTAAGATATGCCACTATGGCGTAATTCTGTTGCTGCAGTTATGCCACGGGTTGGCATTTTATTTGGAGATTGGGTTGGGGTTTAGCTGATCTAGTTTACAAATACTGTAGTGAGGGTCTTCCCTTGACATGTCCTTTACAGCAGAGCTCCCAGCTCCTATAGGCCAGGGTATGGGTAGTGGACAGGTCCAGTCCAGGGGGATAATTCCAAGTATGGGTAGAGGGAGAGGATGTGATTGGGGCAGAGCGAGAGCATGTGATTGGGGCAGAGCGAGAGAATGTGATTGGGGCAGAGTGAGAGAATGTGAAAGGGCAGAGTGAGCGCAAGTGATTGGGGCAGAGAGAGCAAATGTGATTGGGACAGAATGAGCAGACAACAGAGGTCCTGTGTGCATTATCAGCTGATGGCTCCCAATCCCTATTGCTAGTATTTTACTCCTGACATAAATCTAATCTGCAGGAAGGCACGGTGCAGCGATCTCCAATCTAATCTAAGATTAAAGGCCCAGTGCAGTCAAAAACGTGATTTCCTGTGTTTTATATACATTTCCACACTATGTGGTTGTACTGTGAAATTGTGAAATTTATGATAATGCCCTTTTAGTGTAAGAGCTGTTTGAGAAGACTGCCATAAATTTCACCCTGTTTCTGTGGGATGGAGTTTTGGCATTCCATGGGGATATCACCATGCGGTAAATTAATCTAATAGACCAATAAGAAGAGTCCAAACCTCTCTGCCAATAACAGCAAATATTCAGTTTTCCCCTCCCCACTCAGACCACTCCCAGACAGTCCAAGCAAAAATCTTGCTTGATAAATTGCCCGTTGCTGAAAAGCTATTTTGTTTCTTTTTGACCATTTTAATTGAAAACAATCACTATAACCAGGTCTCCATCCAACCTTTTTATGCCAGTAAAGTACATGTCGGATAAAAAATGTCACGGCAGGCCTGATGGAAACAGCAATGTTTTTGGTAAACTTTTGAAATGTCGACCAAATAAAATACACTAGACAAGGTGGGATATTTGTGTGTTGGTAAAATTCATTATGGGAGAAATGGCGGTATATTGGCAAATGTATAAAAAAATATATATATATCACATTTACATAAGTATTCAGACCGTTTACTCAGTACTTTATTGAAGCACCTTTGTCAGCAATTACAGCCTCGAGTCTTCTTGGGTATGATGCGACAAGCTTGGCACATCTCTATTTGAGGAGTTTCTCACATTCTTCTCTGCAGATCCTCACAAGTTCTGTCAGGTTGGATGGGGAGCGTCGCTGCACAGCTATTTTCAGGTCTCTCCAGAGATGTTCAATCGGGTTCAAGTCCGGGCTCTGGCTGGGCCACTCAAGGACATTTGGAGACTTGTCCCGAAGCCACTCCTGCATTGTCTTGGCTGTGTGCTTAGGGTTGTTGTCCTATTGGAAGGTGAACCTTTGTCCCAGTCTTATGTCCTGAGCACTCTGGAGCAGGTTTTCATCAAGGATCTCTCTGTACCAGTGTTTCCTCTGCGTTCATTTAAGTGTGGCGCTACACCACGACAGAATCATTCCCACCACACCAAAAGAAACATAGTTTCAATAAAGTTCTGTAAAGCACATTTACCTTTCTTGGTAAATAGATAATCTCAAGAAAGTGACCAGTGCCCGGGTGACCAGTGTACGATACAGACGCTCTGCGGCACGAAACACAATTCACTTGAATCACTTCAGAATGCACCTGCGCGAGAAATGGTACACCAGGGACCAGTGCGCGAGTGACCAGTGGGCAATACATAAGCTCTGCGGTGCGAAACACAATTCACGMGAATCACCTCAGAATGCACCTGCGCGAGAAATGGTACACCAGGGACCAGTGCGCGAGTGACCAGTGGGCAATACATAAGCTCTGCGGTGCGAAACACAATTCACGTGAATGACCTCAGAGTGCTCCTGTGTGAGAAACTGCAAGAAAGGTATGTTAGCTTGTTTGTTTGACTAACGTTAGCAAGCCAACTAGTCGAAGACACTTGGACCTTTTATCTAAAACGACCCCATAAAGAAAATTACAATTAAAAACAGGTTCATCCCCTGGTTTGACTGTGATCTGGCAGAGTTACTTCACCTCAAGAATTTCATTTGGCGAAATGCTCGGAACATACACTAAGGCTGACTGGCTCTCGTTCAGGCAAATGAGAAATAAGTGCACTCAGGCTATCCAGAAGGCGAAAGTTAGATACTTTAAGGAGCATTTCTCTCTCTATGGGTCAAACCCCCAAAAAAGTTATGGAAAACGGTTAAAAACCTAGAGAATAACCCCTCCTCCTCACAGCTGCCCATGTCCCTTAAAGTTGATGATGTGGTTGTTACTGAAAAGAAGCACATGGCTGAGCTTTTTAAATCACTACTTCATTAAGTCAGGATTCCTATTTGACTCAGCCATGCCTTCTTGCCCGTCCAACATTTCCTCATCTCCCACCCCATTCTAATGAGACTAGCCCCGATGTTCCTTCCTCTTTTCCCCCTGCCCCGCTACAAAGTTTCTCCCTGCAGGCAGTCACTGAGTCCGAGGTGCTAAAGGAGCTCCTTAAACTTGACACCAAAAAAACATCTGGGTTAGATGGTTTGGACCCTTTCTTCTTTAAGGTTGCAGTCTCTATCATCACCAAGCCTATCTCTGACCTCTTTAACCTCTCTCCTCTCTGGGAAGGTTCCCATTGCTTGGAAGGCCGCCATGGTGCATCCTTTATTTAAAGGGGGAGATCAAGCTGATCCTAACTGTTATAGGCCAATTTCTACTTTGCCCTGTTTATCGAAAGTGTTGGAAAAACTTGTCAATAATCAACTCACTGGCTTTATTGATGTCTATAGTATTCTCCCTGGTATGAAATCTGTTTTTCTGCTCAGGTTATGGATGTGTCACTGCAACCGTAAAGGTCCTAAATGATGTCACAATTGTTCTTGATTCTAAGCAATGTTGTGCTGCTATTTTTATTGACTTGGCCAAAGCTTTTGATACGGTAGACCATTCCATTCTTGTGGGCCGGCTAAGGAGTATTGGTGTCTCTGAGGAGTCTTTGGCCTGGTTTGCTAACTACCTCTCTCAAAGAGTGTAGTGTATAAAGTCAGAACATCTGCTGTCTCAGCCACTGCCTGTCACCAAGGGAGTACCCCAAAGCTCGATCCTAGGCCCCTCCCGGATTTTGTGTTAAACGCTCTACAACAAAGCTTTCTTTTTGTACAAAGCTTTCTCCGCCCTTAACCTTGTTCTGAACATCACGAAAACAGAGGTGATGTGGTTTGGTAAGAAGAATGCCCCTCTCCCCAACGGTGTGATTACTACCTCTGAGGGTTTAGAGCTTGAGGTAGTCACTCATCTCTGTATACCCGTCGCAAGACCCACTGGATGATGCTTATTTATAAACCCCTTTTAGGCCTCACTCCCCCCTATCTGAGATACCTACTGCAGCCCTCATCCTCCACATACAACACCCGTTCTGCCATTCACAATCTATTAAAGGTCCCCAAAGCACACACATCCCTGGGACGCTCGTCTTTTCAGTTCGCTGCAGCTAGTGACTGGAACGAGCTCCAAAAAAACACTCAAACTGGACAGTTTTATCTCCATCTCTTCATTCAGACTCAATCATGGACACTCTTACTGACAGTTGTGGCTGCTTAGCGTGATGTATTGTTGTCTCTACCTTCTTGCCCTTTGTGATGTTGACTGTGCCCAATAATGTTTGTACCATGTTTTGTGCTGCTACCATTTGTGCTGCTGCCATGTTGTGTTGCTACCATGTTGTTGTCATGTTGTGTTGCTACCATGCTGTGTGGTCATGTGTTTCTGCTATGCTATGTTGTTGTTTAACTTCTCTAGGATAGGGGGCAGTATTTTCACGTTTGGATGAAAAGCATACCCAAATTCAACTGCCAGCTAGTCATCCCCAGAAGATAAGATATGCATATTGTTAGTATATTTGGATAAGAAACACTCTGAAGTTTCTAAAACTGTTTGAATCATGTCTGTGAGTATAACAGAACTTATTTAGCAGGCAAAACCCAGAGGACAAACCATTTAGATATTTCTTTTTTGAGGTCACTCTTTTGAATGAGTTTTCATTGGGAAACCATTGGGACCTGCTTGCAGTTCCTATCGCTTCCACTGGATGTCAACAGTCTTGAGAAATTGTGAGGGTGAGGGTATTCCTTTGTGTAATGAAGAAGTACGGCCATCTTGAATGAGAGTCACATTAAGTGTCCTGTTAGATAGAAGCGCTAACCAGAAAGCTGGCTATAGTTGGTTTTAATCCTGTATTGAACACAGATCATCCCGTCTTCAATTATATCGATTATTAACGTTAAAAAATACCTAAAGTTGTATTACAAAAGTAGTTTGACATTTTTGGGCAAAGTAACCTTTGAAATATTTCGTAGTCACGTTTGAGCAATTTGGAAGCAGTGTTTTTCTGGATCAAACGCGCCAAATAAATTGACATTTTGGATATATATCGACGGAATTAATCGAACAAAAGGACCATTTGTGATGTTTATGGGACATATTGGAGTGCCAACAACAGAAGCTCGTCAAAGGTAAGGCATGAATTATATTTTTATTTCTGCATTTTGTGTCGAGTCTGCAGGGTTGAAATATGCTTCTCTGTCTTTGTTTACTATTGTGCTATCCTCAGATAATAGCATCGTTTGCTTTCGCCGAAAAGCCTATTTGAATTCTGACACGTTGGCTGGATTCACAACCAGTGTAGCTTTAATTTGGTAACTTTCATGTGTGATTTAATGAAAGTTCGATTTTTTAGTAATTTTCATAGTAATTAATTTGAATTTGGCGCGCTGCATTTTCTCTGGCTTTTTGCCAAGTGAGACAGTAGCGTCCCGCCTAAACTCAGATTTTTGGAAATAAATATGAACTTTACCGAACAAAACATACATGTATTGTGTAACATGAAGTCCTATGAGTGTCATCTGATGAAGATCATCAAAGGTTAGTGATTAATTGTATCTCTATTTCTGCTTTTTGTTAAACCTCTCTTTGGCTGGAAAAATGGCTGTGTTTTTCTGTGGCTATGTACTGACCTAACATAATCGTTTGATGTGCTTTCGCCGTAAATCCTATTTGAAATCAGACATGTTGGCTGGATTCACAACAAGTGTAGCTTTAATTTGGTGTCTTTCATGTGTGATTTCATGAAAGTTTGATTTTTATAGTAATATATTTGAATTTGGCGCTCTGCATTTTTACTGGCTTTTTGCCAAGTGGGACGTTAGCGTCCCACATATCCTAGAGAAGTTAAGGTCTCTCTTTATGTAGTGTTGTGGTGTTTTAAAAAAAATCCCAACCCCCATCCCCGCAGGAGGCCTTTTACCTTTTGTTAAATAAAGGTTAAATCAATTAAATAAATAAATAAACTAGTTAACTACATAAGCTAGCTATAACCTAAAAACTCTACTACCATAATTTAGATCTATAATATTGCTGCCACAATTGTAACGGCAATTAGCTATCCAATATCCCTGAGTATGTTGATGATAGAAACATGGTTAACTAACGTTACTAGTCTAGCAAGTTAGCTAGTTAGTTCGTTTGGAACTGTGTCAAGTGCAAGCAAGATAGCTCCATTTATCTGTCTTCGATTTGATATTTTTTTTCTCAGAATAGTTTATTGAAATATTTCCAGCCACAGCAGCGAACGAGAAAGCGAGAGCAGTGACAAGAGTGTCAGGTAATGTTAACTTAGCTAGCTAGCGTCAAATCAGCCTGATTTAAATTGAACTTTCTTTCGTTAGTTAACTCCTTAAAAGCTTAAGCTATCGGTTTTATAACAAGTGTGATCGATTCTTGGCTGCTGTTTGACAAACAAAAATAATCTTGCTCTTTTGTCCATAATAATCTTATCATGTAGCCTATACCCGCACTGTATATGCAAGCTGTTAGCTAGAGCACATGTGCCAATACCAGAGTGGGCACTTACGCTATATATTTTTGTGACAAAACCATCAGTAGAATTAATTTTCACATTGGAATTTAACCTCAAAAGTTATTTTTATGTGCACTATGTCATCATGCACAGCCTTTTATCCACAAACAAGTTAATTTGATGGAAAAACATCTCTGGTGGAAAAATGTGCATATTGTTTTCGGTGAAAATCGGTCGCCAATTGGGTGGAAACCTAGCTAATAACGTACTTATTTGTTTCCCAGAATTATTTGATATTGAGATAAAAAAACGGCTGCATTGGACCTTTAATCTAATAGGTAAATCCAACTCGGGGAACAACCTACATCTGAAAGAAATTTCTCTCTCCTTCATTCACTCTCATTCCCAGATTGAGCTTGGGAAGAAATGTTTGTGTCATGCTGATTTTCCACTGCCCCGTGGACTCTGTTAGGTAATTGTTTTGGCATTTTTCTGCATGTTGTTTTTCTATTACAAAGACCTAATGAAGGTCATTTGAGGAGAGATGGACGGAACTGCAGCTGCATTTTCTCTTCCAAGAAAATCTATAACTTTTATGGTCTACATTTCTGAGCAGGTGCACTTGAATGTCAAATGTCAAAGGAGGCCAGTTAGTGTCATTGTTTTGGCAAGGTCAGCATTTGAGGATAACACACAAGCACTTTTTTTCATTTTTTTCCACACAAACCCTTACAGTGGGAAGAAAAAGTATGTGGCAGCAAAGCAGCCCCAAACCATGATGCTCCCTCCACCATAGTTTACAGTGGGGATGAGGTTTTGATGTTGGTGTGCTGTGCCTTTTTTTCTCCACACATAGTGTTGCGCGTTCCTTCCAAACAACACAACTTTAGTTTCATCTGTCCGCAGAATATTTTGCCAGTAGCGCTGTGGAACATCCAGGTGCTCTTTTGCGACTTCAGATGTGCAGCAATGTTTATTTTGGACAGCAGTGGTTTCTTCCATAATGTCCTCCCATGAACACCATTCTTGATTAGTGTTTTACGTATTGTAGACTCGTCAACAGAGATGTTAGCATCTCCAGAGATTTCTGTAAGTCTTTAGCTGACACTCTAGGATTCTTCTTAACCTCATTGAGCATTCTGCTCTGTATTCTTGCAGTCATCTTTAGTGGACAGCCACTCCTAGGGAGAGTAGAAACAGCGCTGAAATTTCTGCATTTATAGACAATTTGTCTTACAGTGGACTGACTTTTAGAGATAATTTTGTAACCCTTACCAGCTTTATGCAAGGCAACAATTCTTAGTCTTAGGTCTTCTGAGTTCTCTTTTGTTCGAGGCATGGTCAGCATCAGGCAATGCTTCTTGTGAATAGCAAACTAAAATGTTGTGACTGTTTTTCATGGGGCAGGGCATCTCTAACCAAAATCTCCAGTCTTGTCTCATTGATTCAACTCCAGGTAAGTTGACTCCTGACTCCAATTATCTTTTGGAGAAGTCATTAGCGTAGGGGTTCACATACTTCCCCCAACCTACACTGTGAATATTTAAATGATGTATTTAATATAGACAAGAAAAATACAATAATTTGTGTGTTATTAGTTTAAGCACACAGTTTGTCTATTGTTGTGACTTAGATGAAGATCAGATCAAATTTATGTAGAAATCCAGGTAATTCCAAAGGGTTCACATACTTTTTCTTGCCACTGTATATTATAAGAAACATGCAGATGTTCTAAAAACAGAACATAAGAAGCACTTCCCAAATGCAACCTGTAACAAAAGAAACATAGCCATAATAAGAAAAGCATCATGACATGTTGCACATCCCTCACAGAGAGCACACTTGTATCCCTGAGCGAGGGGAATTAATTAATGTCCCTGCTTGTAAATGGTTATCTTGGAGGGGGCTGGGAGGGTGGGGACGTGCCCAGGGGTCTTGACTTCCAGGGGACTGCCATTGATTTTGTTAGTCAGTCTCACTCAGATATCATATTAACATGGCATAAGTCATGGCAAAATTTGTAGAATTGTAGGAATTTAGCTTTAAAGGCCCCCACCAGAGGGCAATGCCACCACTGTTTCGATGTAATTCCTGTCCTAAAGCGTTAAGTCTTGTTTAGGTTCCACCTTTGAAGAATGATGCAGGCTTCTAATACATATTCAGGAATTGGGGGTGGGAACGTTGTGGTGATTTCCACGTGTAGCAGAGAAATAACAACAAGTAGGGCTGTCAGTGCAGCTAGCTAGCATTATCGAGCTAGCAATCTGTTACACCGTATTCAAAAGATTAGCCAGCTGCCTAAGCTATGGCTGGTTCTGGAGATGGATTTGTCACAGGCATTTAGGGAAAACTTTGCCACAGACGGATAGGAAAAAACTTTGACATCTCCAAAGTTTTGGCATGTTCCATTCGGCCGCGAATCCGCCATAGATATAGAAAGAATAAGATGAAGCTCTGGTAATATGGATAGCCTAACTATTGAAAGGATTGGACTAGAGATGCGCCGTGTTCATTACATTACATTCTAATGAACACGGTGAAACCTTTGGTAGGCTACTGGCAGACTATTTGGCTAAATTCAATTTAACACTAAAACATTCCTCTCCACCGTCAAGAAAAGAGGCCACTAAAATGTTTTACCACAAGGTGGCGGCCCCCCAACCAGAAGCTAGAGCCGGCCCTGACTGTCATTCCCCCTCCCGCTCTCTTTGTCTCTCCTCTCTCTTTCTTTCTCTCTCCCCCGTGTCTGTGTGGAACACTTGGCAGCCTATCAGACGGAGGCAGGTCCCTTCTCTTGGTATTGTTGCTCTGAGTGGCCCCCTGCTCTGTGGACGGGTGCTGGTGCCCGCTCTTGTCACCAGTCACGCTGCTACTTTGCAAGGTCACGCATGTTATTCCCTGATAAACAAAGACGGTCTGTCTCCAAGAGGTCTGTCGGCAGCCATGCCAGACCGGACACACTCTCATCAACAACAACAGAAATGGGCTGTCCCAACACACATTTGGAAAACAACATCGCACATAACACAACAAGCCCCCACAAATCCAAACTACAGTGAGCTCCAAAAGTATTGGGACAGTGACACATGTTGTTGTTTTGGCTCTGTACTCCAGCACTTTGGATTTGAAATGATACAATGGCTATGAGGTTAAAGTGCAGACTGTCAGCTTTAATTTGAGGGTATTTTTATCCATATCGGGTGAAACATTTAGAAATTACAGCACTTTTTGTGCATAGTCCCCCCATGTTAGGTGATCAAAAGTATTGGGACAAATTCACTTATAAACTCAGCAAAAAAAGAAGCATCCTCTCACTGTCAACTGCGTTTATTTTCAGCAAACTTAACATGTGTAAATATTTGTATGAACATAACAAGATTCAACAACTGAGACAAACTGAACAAGTTCCACAGACATGTGACTAACATAAATGGAATAATGTGTCCCTGAACAAAGGAGGGGGGTCAAAATCTAAAGTAACAGTCAGTATCCGGTGTGGCCACCAGCTGCATTAAGTACTGCAGTGCATCTCCTCCTCATGGACTGCACCAGATTTGCCAGTTCTTGCTGTGACATGTTACCCGACTGTTCCACCAAGACACCTGCAAGTTCTCTGACATTTCTGGGGGGAATGGCCCTAGCCCTCACCCTTCGATCCAACAGGTCCCAGACGTGCTCAATGGGATTGAGATCCGGGCTCTTCGCTGGCCATGGCAGAAGACTGACATTCCTGTCTTGCAGGAAATCATGCACAGAACGAGCAGTATGGCTTTTGGCATTGTCATGCTGGAGGGTCATGTCAGGATGAGCCTGCAGGAAGGGTACCACATGAGGGAGGTGGATGTCTTCCCTGTAACGCACAGCGTTGAGATTGCCTGCAATGACAACAAGCTCAGTCCGATGATGCTGTGAGACACTGCCTCAGACCATGACGGACCCTCCACCTCCAAATCGATCCCGCTCCAGAGTACAGGCCTCGGTGTAACGCTCATTCCTTCGACGATAAACGCGAATCCAACCATCACCCCTGGTGAGACAAAATCGCGACTCGTCAGTGAAGAGCACTTTTTGCCAGTTCTGTCTGGTCCAGCGACGATGGGTTTGTACTGACTGTAAGCTGTTCATGTCTTAACGACCGGTGCATGTTCATTAATTGTTTATGTTTCATTGAACAAGCATGGGAAACAGTGTTTAAACCCTTTACATTGAAGATCTGTGAAGTTATTTGGATTTTTACAAATTATCTTTGAAAGACAGGGTCCTGGAAAAAGGGACATGCTGAATTTATGTGTATTAAAGTAGTCAAAAGTGTATTATTTTGTCCCATATTCCTAGCACTCAATGATTACATCAAACTTGTGATGCAGTGTTGGATGCATTTGCTGTTTGTTTTGGTTGTGTTTCAGATGACTTTGTGCCGAATAGAAATGAAGGGTAAATAATGTATTGTGTCATTTTGGAGTCACTTTTATTGTAAATAAAAATAGAATATGTTTCTAAACACTTCTACAATAATTTGGATGCTACCATGATTACGGATAGACCTGAATGAATCATGAAAAATGATGAGTGAGAAAGTTACAGACGCACAAATATCATACCCCCAAGACATGCTAACCTCTCACCATTTCAATAACATGGGAGGTTAACTTTTTTGGGGGGGTATGATATTTGTGCGTCTAACTTTCTCACTCATCATTATTCACGATTCATTCAAGTCTACCCGTAATCATTCTAGCATCCAAATTAATGTAGACATGTTTAGAAGCAAATTCTATTCTTATTCACAGTAAAAGTGACTCCAAAATGACACAATTCAATATTTACCATTCACTTATCATTCATACCCTCAAATGAATGCTGACAGTCTTCACTTTAACCTCATAGTCATTATATCCTTTCAAATCCAAAGTGCTGGAGTACAGAGCCAAAACAACACAAAGTGTGTCACTGTCCCAATACTTTTGGAGCTCACTGTATATGCCTCTTTGTCAGTCAGTGAAAAAGTTTAATGAGCCAGAAGCCTTTATTTCCAGGCTGGCAGGTGAGGGAGGGGACACTTTCCAGATACAATAGTGAATATGTCCAGTACTAATTCCAGTAGGTAGACCTGAGGAGTGTGAGGCCAGCAGAATTAGGTGTTGGTGGATAAGGTATTAGAGGAGACGAGGTCTTGGGCCCGGGGGGAGATGTGTGACCTTCACACAAAGGTTCATACAAAGTGCAGAACAATATCATATGTTGAAAATAAGAGCTTTTGTGCATGCTCTTTCGATCATCTCCATTTTCTGTCCACTTACCTGGCGAGGACTGCATGGGTGAAGAGTCTGTCTATGTGATTCTATGGAGGGGGACGAGGGACACATACCTTTGGCTGCTGGTCATAATGGGCACCCTCCATCCCTTGATCTGGCTAAGCTCTGTGTCAGACACCTCGATCTGGAGGGGCAGCCGTGGGATCCACACGTTCATCTCCAGCTGGGCACTCAGGTAGCTGTAGGTGAAGTTCACCATCATCCTCACCTTGCCCTTCATCTCCTTCCCATTCACAAACACGTAGTCACACCTGTCTGACACCTGGACAGGAATAGGAGAGGAGAGGAGAGAAGCATGTGTAAGTGTCACCTAAAGAGATCCCCAACCAAGCAGCACCATCAGAACCAGACAAATCCAACTCAATGGACAAGGCTGGACACAAGCATGCACGTGGACACACACAGCTTTATTTTCATGACATTTCTGGACTTTTTGGGGAGTAAAAATGTTTCAACATTAAAAATACTATTTTCCCTAACCCCTAACCCTTAACCTAACTTTAACCCTATCCTTAACCCCCAAAAACCCTAACCTTAAGTCTTACCCTAACCTTAACCCCGAAACCTAACCCTTAAGCTTAAAATAGCATTTGAACAAATTTAGGACATGGAAAAAGTCCTGACTTTTTAGTTCTTGTTTTCCTACCTTGTCAGGATATTGGGGTCATGATAAGGTAGGAGAACAAGTACACACACACACACACTTTTCACACTGCAATGTACTGTAGGTTGTCTTTTATTTTCACCCTAAAATGGACCAATATGAGATGCACTACAGTGTTGTGTGTCCCTCTGATACATTTTATCTAGCGTTTGTTCTTTGAAAAATAAGATGAAAGCTTCACTGTTCATCCATACTCTTTATTCCCAACTACAAAAGGAGAAAGGAGGTGGGCAGGGGCACATCTTAAATGTGTGGAGGGAGGGTTGCAATACAGGCCCTTAGATTACCAACGCATCTGCCCATGGCTACATAGTACCAACAGAATGTAGAACCAACAGATGGCAGCAAGAGAAAGGAAGGCAGGTCCCCACTGATAACATGAAAACTCAAAACCATCTGTTTTACAAATGGCCTTTCAGAGGAAATCACTGGGCCAATTGCATGACATTGAAAGAGGCAGGGCTTCACAGCTCGTCATCGCGTTAGCTGGCTGACTCGCCCCTTCACTAGCAACTACTCTTTGATCCACACTCAGCCTCCATTTTCTCAAAGCCTTATGATGAAGCCAGTTTAGCACCACAAATACAAAACACATACACACACAACCAACAAGGTCATTCAGAGGTGTGGCCGGCAGCTGCAGGAGTGCATCAAACACAAAAACACATGCACACACACACACAAAGATTCTAAAAGCATATGGAGTAGACAATTAATCAATTTTTTAAAGCAGATATTATGAGCAAACTCCCATTAGCAGTTTACTACTTCAATGAGACGAATTGAGATTCATTCATAAAATATGTTTTTCAATTTCAAAGTTGTTTCTTTACTGTCAGATATAAAAGACATGAATAAGCATTCATCATTCACAGAACAGAGAGTGTATCCTCAAGTAAAATGGCTTGTGTGACAGATAGCCAGCTCCTCCGGAGCTCTCCTCTCCCTGCATCACTGCTTGTCTGATGCAGCTTAAGAACCAGTGGCGTAGCTTGTGCCTGTGCGGTCACACCAGGGTCCGCGACGTACATGGGCCCGGTGACAGGCCCGGATCTGCGGAGCCGCGGGCCCCATATGTAATATGAATACCATCCCACCATCCTCAAGTATTAATTGTTGACGCGGGTCCATCACATCTACGATTTGACGAGAAGATCTTTCTTTAACGTAGGTTATATGATAAATGATCTCATTGATGGGTTCACCAGCAAAATTATATTAATTTTCTAAATAAATTCTATTATTCAATAGTTTCAATACCATGTTAAGATAATGAAATGCATTCTGGGATTCATTGTGCAAATTCTCTCCAAAGCGTTGTTCTTATTTATTTTTCAAGAAACCAACAATGCAAAAAGAAAAAAAGGACATCAAGGACAACTAAAATCAAAACAGCAAGGCCAACTGTATATGTTTGAGTGCATATCTGGCACTATTTACATATGTGTGTCCATGTATGTGTGCATTTGAATGAGAGTGTGTGTATATGCATGTGTACAAACACCTGCACGGCATCAGCCTCAGGCAAACTGACATTAGCTGTAAAAACATTGCCCCTCAGTGTCATTCAAACTTACTTTTGATTATATTTTGATTTTTTTTTCTTTATTTTTGACCATTCTATCTCTCGCCCAGCAACTCCACTCCCAATTCCACATCCCAACCCTCAGCTTCCCTCAACCCATCCCACTTATCTCTGCTGGCCACCCTCTTCAGATTTCTAAGCAACATAAACTCAGTAAACAATTATTTAATCCATCTAAACTTAGCAAAAAAAGAAACGTCCCTTTTTCAAGACCCTGTCTTTCAAAGATCATTTGTAAAAATCCAAATAACTTCACAGATCTTCATTGTAAAGGGTTTAAACACTGTTTTCCATGCTTGTTCAATGAACCATAAACAATTAATGAACATGCACCTGTGGAACGGTCGTTAAGACACTAACAGCTTACAGAGGGTAGGCAGTTAAGGTCACGGTTATGAAAACGTAGGACACTAAAGAGGCCTTTCTACTGACTCTGAAAAACACCAAAAGAAAGATGCCCAGGGTCCCTGCTCATCTGTGTGAACGTGCCTTAGGCATGCAGCAAGGATGCATGAGGACTGCAGATGTGGCCTTCACACATTTGACGATCTTCTCGTCAAATCGTAGATGTGATGGACCCGCATCAACAAATTGCAATGTCTGACTGGTGAACAGCGCTACAGGGAGACAGGACGGACAACTGATCGTCCTCACAGTTGCAGACCACGTGTAACAACACCTGCACAGGATCGGTACATCCGAACATTACACCTGCGGGACAGGTACAGGATGGCAACAACAACTGCCAGAGTTACACCAGGAATGCACAATCCCTCCATCAGTGCTCAGACTGTCCGGAAGAGGCTGAGAGAGGCTGGACCGAGGGCTTGTAGGCCTGTTGTAAGGCAGGTCCTCACCAGACATCACAGGCAACAACATCACTTATGGGCACAAACCCACTGTCGCTGGACCAGACAGGACTGGCAAAAAGTGCTCTTCACTGACGAGTTGCGGTTTTGTCTCACCAGGGGTGATGGTCGGATTCGCGTTTATCGTCGAAGGAATGAGAGTTACACCGATGCCTGTACTCTGGAGCGGGATCGATTTGGAGGTGGAGGGTCCGTCATGGTCTGGGGCGATGTGTCACAGCATCATCGGACTGAGCTTGTTGACATCGCAGGCAATCTCAACGCTGTGTGTTACAGGGAAGACATCCTCCTCCCTCATGTGGTACCCTTCCTGCAGGCTCATCCTGACTTGACCCTCCAGCATGACAATGCCAAAAGCCATACTGCTCGTTCTGTGCGTGATTTCCTGCAAGACAGTAATGTCAGTGTTCTGCCATGGCCAGCGAAGAGCCCGGATCTCAATCCCATTGAGCACGTCTGGGACATGTTGGATTGAAGGGTGAGGGCTAGGGCCATTCCCCCCAGAAATGTCCGGGAACTTGCAGGTGCCTTGTTAGAAGAGTGGGGTAACATGTCAGAGTGGGGTAACATGTCACAGCAAGAACTGGCAAATCTGGTGCAGTCCATGAGGAGGAGATGCACTGCAGTACTTAATGCAGCTGGTGGCCACACCAGATACTGACTGTTCTTTTAGGTTTTGACCCCCCCTTTGTTCAGGGACACATTATTCAATTTCTGTTAGTCACATGTCTGTGGAACTTGTTCAGTTTGTCTCAGGTGTTGAATCTTGTTATGTTCATACAAATAATTACAGGTTTTAAGTTTGCTGAATATAAATGCAGTTGACAGTGAGAGGACATTTCTTTTTTTGCTGAGATTATATCTTTCAACTATGCTGTGAGGTTTAACGTACATTTTCAATCTATCTAATCGAATAGAATCCACAGATTGCGAGTTAAAGATAAATATTTTTACTGAGAGTATTAGTATATTAGTAATTGACTGACCCGGTCTCTCCAGATCTCCTAACAGTACTATTTCTGGGTAAATTTTAGATCAATGTTATGCATTTTCAGCCTTTCCTGAACCTGAGACCAGAAACAGGCTACCTGAGGGCAATACTAAAATAAATGGCCTATTGATTCTGTATCCTCACAACAAAATCTTCAGAGCTTTGATGATTTTATGCTCCAAATATTCAACATTTTGTTGGTGGCAAGAATTCTATATAATAATTTTAGCTGAAAAGCACGAAGTCTTGAATCTTGCGTCGTTTTATATATCAACTCATATGGAATCGGTACATTAAAAATCTCTTCACAACTATTTTGCAATCTGTATGGCACAGTTGTCAACATACTGGTTCTCAAATGAAACTGGTATACTTTCCTATTTTTATTCCTCCGCCAGTTTTAATCCTTTATATTGTGCAGACAGACCAGTTCCCTACCTCCTCCCTCTGCCACTTGCCTCCTCCATTTTTGGGTTAATACTGTAATCAATTGGTCGTACTCTTGGATTGAGCAGACCTTCCCGTACAATTCTGATAACTCCACGAAAGACACAACTCTACCATTCCAATTTACAATATAATTTAAGAACAAAATACCCTTTTCAAACATTTTTCCCATAAATACTGGTATTTTATCAACCAGCACATTTGAGTTCAGCCATAATATTTGTTGTAATATTTGTTCTATATTTTCAGGGGGATGAACTTGAAATTGTAGCCAGCTCTGCGATGCTTGTTTGAAAAAGAGAGATACTTTGAAAAAAGTATCACTTTCAATTAATCGAGACATGGCAATCTGCACAAAGGCAAGAAGGCCATTTTTAAACAATGGATGAGCTTTTCTTCGTAATCTACTTGAGAACCATTTAGGGTTCAAGTAAAACGTTTGAGTAAGTGAAGCTTTTGGAGAGAGGATTAGTGCTTTTATATTTAATCATCTCAACCCACCTAATTCATATTCATTATATAGATCGGCATGCTTTATTTTGTCTGGTTTAGAGTTCCAGATAAAGCTAAATATTTTTTGCTCATATGATTTGAAAAATGAATCAGACGGAGTAGGCAGCGCCATAAGTGAGTAAACTGAGATATGACTAAGGAGTTAATCAGGGCAATTTTTCCATAAATAGACAGGTATTTACCTCTCTCCTCTCCTCTCCATTTTCTATTGAAATTCATTGTGGAGCTTATTTATATATTTTGTGATATGAATACCAAGTATGTCTACTTCACTGTAAGCCCATTTTATAGGTAAACTGCAGGGTAATGTAAAAGCAGTATTTTTTAAAGAACCCATAACTAATATTGTACACTTATCATATTTAGGTTTTAGTCCAGAGAGTCCAGAAAAGTTATCTAGATCTTCAATGAGACGTTGCAGGGATCTAGCTTGCGGACTTAATATAAAACTTGAGTCATCGGCATACATGGACACCTTTGTTTTTAAGCCTTGGATTTCTAATCCTCTAATGTTGTTATTGGATCTGATTTTAATAGCTAGCATTTCGATTGCCATAACAAATAGATATGGTGACAGCGGACACCCTTGTTTAACTCCTCTTCACAATTCAAAACTGTGAGAAGTAGCCGTTATTTACTATTTTACACCTGGGGTTGCTATACATTACTTTTACACGTTTTATAAGAGAATCACCGAAATTGATAAAAATCCAGGCATTGATAAATAAAATCCAGTCTTACTTTGTCAAATGCCTTTTCAAAATCTGCTATAAATACCAGGCTTGGCTTCTTAGATGTTTCATGATGTTCTATTATTTATAGAAGTTGTCGTATATTATCTCCAATGTATCGTTCTTGTAAAAAACCTGTCTGATCAGGATGAACAATACCTGGTAAAACCCTTTCAATTATGAGTGCTATGCATTTCGCAAGTAATTTTGCATCACAACATTGAAGTGTAAGGGGCCTCCAGTTGTTTTAGACTGGATCTTTATGTTTGCCATCTGGGTTTGTTTTAATAATAGTAAAATCAGACCTTCCTGCTGAGTACCTGACAGACTCCATTTCTATAGGAGTAGTTAAAACAATCTAACAATGGAGCTTTGAGTATATCAAAAAAGGCTTGATATATCTCTACCGGTATGCCATCAAACCCTGGAGTTTTTCCAGACTGAAAGGATTTAATATATATTATATATTTAATAGCCTCAAAAAGTTATTCCTCTGTAATTTGGCCTTCGCACTGATCATTCTGTACATTTGTTAATTTTTTTTATTATTTGGAAAGAAGTCCTTACCGTAATCTTCATTCAGTGGGAGAGGATGAGATGGAAAAGAGAACATATGCTTAAAATATTTAGCTTCCTCTTTTAAAATATCATTCAGAGAATCATAGATGACTCCGTCTTCAGTAACGAGTTTCTGCAAATTCTTTTTGTTAGCGTTCCTGTGTTGGAGATTCAGGAAGAATTTTGTGCATTTTCTCCATATTCCATCCAGTTTGCTTTATTTTTGTAATATTAGATGGTTCTTGAATAAGTTCAAGTTATTTTTGTTTTTCCTCTAAATGACTTTGTATCTCTGTATTATCGTTTTTATTACCTATCTATCTGTACTATTAGTTAATGTGTTTCCCTTGTCTCTTTAGCCAGAAACTGCCTTTTTATTATTGATGAATATTGAATTGAATGACATCTGAAGGTACATTTAAAGGTATCCCAAACAATAAGTGGATTTGCTGTTCCTATACTATACCTGAAAAATTCAGTTATAAATTATATAAAATAAGTTGTCCTCCAGTAAACTTTGATTAAATGTCCATTATCCCCGTTCACGTGGAAATTCTATAAGAGTTATGTGAAGGCCAATTCCAGTGCCTTGCAAAATTATTTATCCCCCTTGGCATTTTTCCTATTTTGTTGCATTACAATCTGTAATTTAAATTGATTTTTATTTGGATTTCATGTAATGGACAAACACAAAATAGCCCAAATTGGTGAAGTGAAATTAAAAAATAACTTAAAAAATTTCAAAAAATGTAAAACGGAAAAGTGGTGCATGCATATGTATTCACCCCATTTGCTATGAAGCCCCTAAATAAGATCTGGTGCAACCAATTACCTTCAGAAGTCACACAATTAGTTAAATAAAGTCTCCAAACAGGTCAGGGACAAAGTTGTGGAGAAGTACAGATCAAGGTTGGGTTATAAAAAAATATCTGAAACTTTGAACATCCCACGGAGCACCATTAAATCCATTATTCAAAAATGGAAAGAATATGGCACCACAACAAACCTGCCAAGAGAGGGTCGCCCACCAAAACTCACGGACCAGGCAAGGAGGGCATTAATCAGAGAGGCAACAAAGAGACCAAAGATAAGCCTGAAGGAGCTGCAAAGCTCCACAGCGGAGATTGGAGTATCTGTCCATAGGACCCCTTTAAACCATACACTCCACAGAGCTGGCCTTTACGGAAGAGTGGCCAGAAAAAAGACATTGCTTCAAGAAAAAAATAAGCAAACACGTTTGGTGGTCGCCAAAATGCATGTGGGAGACTCCCCAAACATATGGAAGAAGGTACTCTGGTCAGATGAGACAACAATTTAGCTTTTTGGCCATCAAGGAAAACACGAGTCTGGTGCAAACCCAACACCTTTCATCACCCCGAGAACACCATCCCCACAGTGAAGGACGGTGGGGGCAACATCATGCTGTGGGGATGTTTTTCATCGGCAGGGACTGGGAAACTGGTCCCTGCCTTGAAGGAATTATGGATGGCGCGAAAACCAGGGAAATTCTTGAGGAAAACCTGTTTCAGTCTTCCAGAAATTTGAGACTGGGATGGAGGTTCACCTTCCAGCAGGACAATGACCCTAAGCATACTGCTAAAGCAACACTTGAGTGGTTTAAGGGAAAACGTTTAAATGTCTTGGAATGGCCTAGTCAAAGGCTAGACCTCAATCCAATTGAGAATCTGTGGTATGACTTAAAGATTGTTATACACCAGTGGAACCCATCCGACTTGAAGGAGCTGGAGCAGTTTTGCCTTAAAGAATGGGCAAAAATCCCAGTGGCTAGATGTGCCAAGCTTATAGAGACATACTCCAAGAGACTTACAGCTGTATTTGCTGCAAAAGGTGGCTCTACAAAGTATTGACTTTGGGGGGATGAATAGTTATGCACGCTCAAGTTTTATGTTTTTTTGTCTTATTTCTTGTTTGTTTCACAATAAAACATATTTTGCATCTTCAAAGTGTTAGGCATGTTGTGTAAATCAAATGATACAAACCCCCCAAAAAATCTATTTTAATTCCAGGTTGTAAGGCAACAAAATAGGAAAAATGCCAAGGAGGTGAATACTTTTGCAAGCCACTGTAGATGATGATCTGATCGCATTCTGTCTCCTATTAAAACGTTTTAAAGCTTTGATGAAAGAGAGAAAGAGAGAAGAAAGTCGTCATGACGACTAGCTTGATTAAGTCTCCTCTATGTATATCTCAGTAGGTCTGTTTTTTTAGTCTCCAAATATTCACTACTTCTAATGTGTCCATAATATTTGTGATTTCCTTATGGGCACAGTGATGACAGTTTGTGGAGTGATTTCCTTTACGGTCCATTGATGTACTTAACACTGTGTTATAGTCTCCTACCATAATGATTTGATCATTTGTTGTCTGTAAGTTCAATAAATTGGTATAAATATTTTCGAAGAAGTATGGATCATCCTGATATGGACCATATAGATTAATGAGCCAAATCTCTTTTTCATCCACTTTCATAGTAAAAAATATCCACCTTCCTTGCGAATCATTCCTAACTATTTGCACATTCAGATCGACATTTTTGTTAATTAATATCATCACACCTTTTGAGTTCCTTTATCCATGACAGAAAATTATTTCACCACCCCATTCCCTTTTCCGCGCAACTTCATGTAAAGGATGTAAAGTGAGTTTCCTGTAAACAGTATATGTTATATTCCTTTTCTTTTAGCCACGTAAAGACTGATCTTCTTTTTTTATAAACTGCTAAACCGTTACAATTATAACTGGTTATACTTATTTCACCCCTTACCATAACTAGATACTATTCCAGTCTAAATTGACCATAATTAGTGCTTATAAAGTTACTGCCATCAGAGGTATTATGACAGTCAAAATTAGAGCTTTCAAATGTCTGATATTTAGAATTCAAGAAATAGGTTCTAGCAATATTTGTTTTATTCCCTTGCCTGTTTGCCTGTGAGCCAATGCCACAGATGTTAGAAAATTGAGACAAGATATGTGCTGTCTCTTATACACATCTATTGCCTGTGAGCCAATGCCACAGATGTTAGAAAATTGAGACAAGATATGTGTGTGGTAAATCTGAGTAAGTTGATGTGTATGATATTGGATGTGATTTAGTGATAGTGTGTACGATGTCTGTATAAGAGTAAGACTATAATGTGTGATGTCCAAATAAATAATAACCCTGCCAATTTGCATGGTTAAGTGTCTATGTGTGTAACATGTAGTGCGTATAGCCTTAATATTCATGATGATAATTGTAATCCATATCGTATCACCATCATAGTTGCATCATAATTACCTTTAACATCATTGAAAAACACATCCCAGCATTTCCATAGCAATTGACGTTTCACATGATCATGAAAGAGACCTTGCATTACTATGAGACGACATCACTACAGTACAAATGTATCCCGTACAACATGTTATTATTCCCCAATGTCCCTATTCTGATATCTTCCCCTTGCTTGTTGTAAACATATATAAACATGTAGACAAAGACATAGAAAAGATAGACAAGAAACAAATTATAGAATAGTTCGACAATAGAGAGAGGTGAGAGAGGGAGAGAAGAGAAGAGAAAGAGGGAGTGAGAGGAGAGAGCGAGATCAAGTGTGTATGTGTATGTATAAGTCCATATGTGTAAGTGAACATGTAATTGAGTACCTGTGTGTTCATATCCACTTCATAGTGTTTAGATATTTTTACAGTTCCCATACTTTCTTTTTTTCGTAACCTGAAGTCCCTGTATAATTTACTACAGCAATGGTGTTATGGAACTGTCTCAGAATAGCTGTCCATCTATAAAAAGTTTATCCACAATGAGAAAGGCACGCTTACCCTTCTCCCTCTGTTTCCTCTGTACAGGATTTCAGTCTCTTGCGACGTTCGTTTATCTCTCGTGGAAATTGGTAATTGAGACCGAATTTGGTACCTTTAAGCTCCCTTCCCCTGCTTTTGATCAGCTTCTTTTGTTGGTAGTGTTCAAATTTTGCAATGATCAGTTGGGGACCCTTGGCCCTCCGAGCTCCAAGTCTGTGTACACGGTGGAAAGCCACCTTGTTTCCAGTCTCTAGAGGAAGTTTCAAGGCAGATTGCATGAATTCTCTGATCGCACCCTCTGGATTATTGGATGCGTCCTCAGGAATCCCAGAAAATATTAGATTTTCACGCATGCTACAACTTTGTATGTCTAGCAGCGACTCCTTCATCACCCTGTTTTCCCTGAGTAGAAAATCCATGTTGTAATCGTGGATTTTTACCTTGGATGTGAGTGCCTTGTTCTCTCCTTGGAGCGTGAGAGTTTCACTCTTGCTAAACTCCAAACTCCCCCTCAGCCCTGCTACCTCCTCACACAACTTTTCCAGTGTTGCATGAATTCCAGTCTGAGCACTAGCCTCTACTTCAACAGTAAGTAGATAGTCTGTGTCTGTAGATGAATCAGTTTTTCTTTTTTTGTCGGGTTAGAGTTCTTTTGTGAGGTAGTCGGATCTTTCCATGATGGAGTATGTTGTTCCTTCATAGCGTAAAGCTGTTGGTACTCGTCGATTTCCCTCAGGATCTCCTTGGTATCCAGGTTGGCTCTTAACTCTTGAAAACAACTGGTTGCAGTATTCAACAATGCGTCTTTCCCATGACGACGACCGGTGACTGCAGTACAGCCATTAGCACTGTTGTTTGGTTAGCGGTGTTTCTTAATTGTTTAAAGCTAAACGCGCTACGGAATCCACGCAAAAATAAGGTTGGTATTCTTATTTAATAGCAGTTTTGTTTTAATCAAAAATAACAAACTGGGTGTTTTCCAGCATGAAGTGTTCAGCTGCGCACTCTGATGACGTGCTGCACAACAGTGAGTGACTCAGCAATAGAAAGTTGTTTTTGAGATGTTTGTTTTAAGCCTATCTAGGGCTGTCCCGTCAAAAGAATATATTGGTCGACCGAGAGTCGTCTGTTCTTTTGACCAATTGATTGGTCCAAAGCGTTGTTGTTTCTGTCATCGTTTTAAGCAACAGTTGAGCTAGCTATCAAGAGACAATGGCCAACAAAAATAAAATAAAAAGAGAAAGTTGAGAATAGAAAATTACGGATTTAAAACTCAGCAATGTATCAACACAAAAGTCGAGCCCAAAAGAGGAAGGACAAAAATGAGAAAGCAAAGGAGGTATCAAAATTAGTTAAATTAGATTCCTTTTTCAAATGCAGTTCAAGTGCAGCCATTGTTAGCACAAGCAATGTAGCGGGACCAGAAGAGGATGTAGGTTTATCATCGCCAGCAGCAGCTTTTAGCAAGTGAGCCAAGGCCAAGCTGTTCCATTGTGCCAGAAGAAGCAACTTTGAACAGAGGAGGATACAGATTAGAGGTCGACCGATTAATCGGAATGGCCGATTAATTAGGGACGATTTCAAGTTTTCATAACAATCGGAAATCTTTTTTCTTGGACACCGATTTGGCCAATTATTATTTTTTACACCTTTATTTAACTAGGCAAGTCAGTTAAGAACACATTCTTATTTTCAATGACGGCCTAGGAACGGTGGGTTAACTGCCTTGTTCAGGGGCAGAACGACAGATTTTTACCTTGTCAGCTCGGGGATTGAATCTTGCAACCTTACAGTTATAACTAGTCCAACGCTCTAACCACCTGCCTCTCATTGCACTCCACGAGGAGCCTGCCTGTTATGGGAATGCAGTAAGAAGCCAAGGTAAGTTGCTAGCTAGCATTAAACTTATCTTATAAAAAACAATCAATCAATCAATCATAATCACTAGTTAACTACACATGGTTGATGATATTCCTAGTTTATCTAGCATGTACTGCGTTGCATATAATCGATGCGGTGCGCATTCGCGGAAAAAGGACTGTCGTTACTCCAACGTGTACCTAACCATAAACATCAATGCCTTTCTTAAAATCAATACACAGAAGTATATATTTTTAAACCTGCATATTTAGCAAAAAGAAATCCAGGTTAGCAGGCAATATTAACCAGGTGAAATTGTGTCACTTCTCTTGCATTCATTGCACGCAGAGTCAGGGTATATGCGATAATAATAAACGTTTTGTTTTCGAAATGATAGTTTCCGGATTCGACCATATTAATGACCAAAGGCTCGTATTTCTGTGTGTTATTATGTTATAATTAAGTCTATGATTTGATATTTGATAGAGCAGTCTGACTGAGCGATGGTAGGCAGCAGCAGGCTCGTAAGCATTCATTCAAACACCACTTTAGTGCGTTTTGCCAGCAGCTCTTCACTGTGCTTCAAGCATTGCGCTGTTTATGACTTCAAGCCTATCAACTCCCGAGATTAGGCTGGTGTAACCGATGTGAAATGGCTAGCTAGTTAGCGGGGTGCGCGCTAATAGCGTTTCAAACGCCACTCGCTCTGAGACTTGGAGTAGTTGTTCCCCTTGCTCTGCATGGGTAACGGTGCTTCGAGGGTGGCTGTTGTCGATGTGTTACTCGTTCGAGCCCAGGTAGGAGCGAGGAGAGGGACGGAAGCTATACTGTTACACTGGCAATACTAAAGTGCCTATAAGAACATGCAATAGTCAAAGGTATATGGAATACAAATGGTATAGAGAGAAATAGTCCTATAAATACTATATTAACTACAACCTAAAACCTCTTAGCTTGGAATATTGAAGTCTCATGTTAAAAGGAACCACCAGCTTTCATATGTTCTCATGTTCTGAGCAAGGAACTTAAACGTTTTTTACATGGCACATATTGCACTTTTACTTTCTTCTCCAACACTTTGTTTTTGCATTATTTAAACCAAATTGAACATGTTTCATTATTTATTTGAGGCTAAATTGATTTTTATTGATGTATTATATTAAGTTAAAATAAGTGTTCATTCAGTATTGTTGTAATTGTCATTATTACAAATAAAGAAATAAAAAAATCGGGCGATTAATCGGTATCGGCTTTTTTTGGTCCTCCAATAATCGGTATACAGATTGTCAGCTATCGGCGGATACGACCCTGAGCACAAGCCAGGCCATACTACCACGGACAAGCTATCCTCGGGCCGGGCAGGGAGGAAGAAGAGCAGCGCGAGGCTAGAATCGTGGCAGCTGAGGAAACAGGTGGAATTGGGACAGACGGCCTTTTTACCTATCCAACAGACGGGGAATTATGCAACAAATGTGGATGCAAAAGTTAAATGGCACATTATTGCATTAGGCTCGTGTAAGCCTACTGGCCCATTCCCAAGAGATGACGAAAGGCGGTGTTTTTCAGAGTCATATTACACCACTACAACCAAGGCTGGAATCAAATTACCACTTACATGGCTATGTTATTTGGTCAAGCTAGATTGCGCATATTGTGAGCCTTGCTGGTTGTTCGGAGATCGGAGTGCCCCTTTCTTCTCTGATGCGTGGGTCAATGGGGTGAGAGATTGGCACCATCTAACATCCAAAATAGCATGTCATGAGACATCCCAGATTCACATGGGTGCCTGTTTGGTATATGAGCAATGGAAGCTCAATGGCACTATTGACGCATAAATGGAGAGGTGTGCGTAACACAGCAAATTTCTGGCCATATGTGTTGGAACGCATAGTTAATGTAACTTTCACACTTGGTCATGTAATTTGGAGTTCAGAGGGCACCGTGAAAGGCTGGGGCAGGCCGACAGTGGGAATTTTCTCAGTATAATTGAACTGCTGTCATTTCATGACCCAGTTCTGAAATAACTTTTAGAACGCCCCGCAGGATCCGTTAACTATCTCAGTCCTCAAAATGAGCTGATTTATATCTTAGCCAGTGAGTGAAGTGTGACATTCAGGGAGAGATGCAGGAAGCCCCATTTTTTTTCTACTATTATGGACACCACACTGGATGTATCCAAAGTAGACCAGTTAAGCCAAGTGTATTACATTTACATTTACATTTTAGTCATTTAGCAGACGCTCTTATCCAGAGCGACTTACAGTAGAGTGCATACATTTTATATACTGAGACAAGGATATCCCTACCGGCCAAACCCTCCCTAACCCGGACGACGCTATGCCAATTGTGCGTCGCCCCACGGACCTCCCGGTTGCGGCCGCCTGCGACAGAGCCTGGGCGTGAACCCAGAGACTCTGGTGGCGCAGCTAGCACTGCGATGCAGTGCCCTAGACCACTGCGCCACCCGGGAGACCCGGGTATTGCTATGTGAGAGTAACGATAGTCATTTTCTTCCTCCTCATCTGACGAGGAGAGGCGAGAAGGATCGGACCAATACGCAGAGTGGTTAGTTTCCATAGTGATTTAATATACAACAAAACAATATACGATACAAAATAACAAAAATACTACCGTGACAGTCCCGTGTGGCACAACTACTGACACGGAAAACAAAACACCCACAAAACACACGTGAAACCCCGGCTGCCTAAGTATGATTCTCAATCAGGGACAACGATTGACATGGGTGCTGCCATTTAAGCAATCTGTTTGAATGCTCAACTTGATTGATTTGCTGGTGTTTTTCATATAGGCCTCTGAGGGAGGCAGGTCATTTGAAATACCGGTATGTCAGTTTTGACGCTGTGCATAACTTCGGCGAGCATGTACTGGGTCATTAGCTGTGTTTCGGTGTTTTTGTCAAGACATTGATCTATATATTTATGTTTTATAATATAGGCTATTGCCTATTATTTGCAGATAAAGTAGGGTGTTTTTTGACCGCTTTGTGCTTTCCGTGCTGATTGACTTATACGGGTTAATTTCTGACCGCCGTCCATGGTGCTGAATGTATTGCCTATATTGCGGCTTCTCTGGTAACAGCTTCAGATTTGGTGCCCTTAGATTTGGTTCTGCTCTGCTGTTACAATACTTTGTAATATTAACACACAGCCTTACCAACAAAATAATTAACATTTTAAGGGAAATATGGGTGGTGATAGGGGCCCATAATTTTTGGGGCACTTGGGCCCGTCATGATTAAGCTATGCTACTGTTAAGAACTCCAGACTCCCAGCTGCTCAAGTAGAACTTTCCATCTTTCCTGTTGTTGCTCATGTCCTTCCCTCACTTTCACCAAACAAAAGAACAAGGCTTTCTGGTTTCTTGGCCCTTATTACTTATTTTCTCTCTCCCTGACATGAGTCTCTATAAGAAGGTCTGGAGTACACTGTGTAGGGTAGCCCAAGGGCTACAGTCAAGAATCAGAGCTCTCTTCATCCTCAGATATCAATGACTGCTTTAGACTTCAATTCCCAAATGGATTTCTTTCCACTGGTTCTCTTTCAAATACTTGTTTCGATGTCTCACACTGGGATTCACTGATAGGCGGATTCACTATTGTAAGAACCAATCACACAACATCTGTTGGAGATAGACAAGTTGAGTGGCGAATGAGGTGAGCCCCTCCCTTTTAATAAGGCGCCACTCATCGTGCCCTCTGGTTATTCTCTCTCTCTTCCTTGCAAAGATCACTACATTCCTAAAGCTCTCCTCAGCACGACTTGATCCCTGTCTTCCTGATCAACTGTTCTCAGGTGAACAACAAGGTTAACGCTGCCGAACGTAGAACCTCAGCGCTTGTCTTTTTGTGTTGAACAACTAACGAAAGGAACGTTTTTGTGTACAATTAGCGCTTCTGCTTTTTCTACTCCCTAATTCTCCTGTAGTAGCTAGCATCACATGGCTTGGCTAGCTAACTCAGCTGGCTCGCTGAAAGGCCAGCTATACCACCAAATTTGCTTTTATACCTGGCCAAACGGTAGAATTGCAAACTCTCCTCCTTTAGTGCAACCCACACCCCCTTGGGTCGTGTTGACTAGACTGACTGTCCTATCGTCACAGTTGGAAGGTTGAGAGAAACACTTTGTTCGTCGAAAGACTAAGAAAGCACACACTTTCTCTGGCTAGCACTGTGCTAAATAGCTACCACGTGGTGAAAGCTAGCTAGCTTATGCTTTACCGCTCGATGATGCTGGGAAGCCATCTGCTACTGGCTCTTCCACCTACGATGGAATTGCCAGCTTGCTCTCTCGTTTAGTACATCTAACATTCACTTGTTTCGTTTGCTAAACAGACCAGTTATACCTCACTGTGCTATGATCAATAGAGACTCTCAGGACCGAAGAAGTAATGCTATTCATGCGGTTCTCTTTGGCTAACACTGTGCTAGCTTTAGCATGCCTTTAGCCCACAAGCTAGTTGCTTGCTAGCTAACAACTACATTAGCTCCACGGCTATAGCGTTTATACACAGTGCTCACTTCATTAGCCGCGAGGCATCTATTAAGCTAGCTCACACCTGTCAAGTCTAATTCGTACTACTGGGTTAGCGGGCAATTTTCCAGGTCAGGCATGCGCTCGAACCCCCTCGCTCTTGAGCTGGTGGCTCAATGATGCTCTTCCACCTACGAGAGAATTTCCAGCTTGCCATGGTCAATAGAGACTCTCAGGACCAAAGAAGCAACACTATTCCCACATTTTCTTTGGTTAATGCGGTGCTAGCTATCACTGCGTGAACACTAGCTAGCTAACATAAAAGTCTCATTGCTATGCGTCGACTAGCACATGCATAAACTGGTAAGAAATACTTTTTCCCAGGAGTTATTATGAGCCCTCGTAACAAACACGCTCAGGCAGCCCTCAAACGAATCCTGCAAGTTTTGTAAGGTTTAACCATGTACCGGCCCGTGGCAGCTTAAGCTACACTACTAGCCCTCACACGAACGCTAGCTATCTAATCACCATCTAGCTATTTCTAGATTAGCTCCCATATTTAGTTCACCTAGCATTAAGTTGCTTTTTGCCTACTAACTGAACCAGTCCCACCATGTGGTGATCCGGTCCATGAGACACACTTAAACAGGTTAGCTAACAAGGCAAGGCTGGCTATACCACTACTAACCTAGGCTAGGCAAAACTCTCACGTGGCCTACCTCAGCTAGCACACCGCTAGGTCTGCTCTCTTGCATAGTTCACATAACGTTCAGGCGTTTTTGTGCTTACTTACTTAACTGGCTCCACCTACGAGGTTCTCCGGTCCAAGAGACTCAAAAACCAGGTCAATTACTGCATCAAGGCTAGCCTTGACACCACCTGCCCCGCAGAACCAAGAGCCTTAGAGTTTTCGTTTCAGTCTCCTCCATCTCCGAAGGTAATTGTATGGATTTTTTTTCTATTAATAATGTAGAATTAACAGCCATACAGAAAGACTCATGTGAAGGTAAAATTACAGAGCAGGAACTTCTTGATGCAATTAAAGCCTTTAAGTCTGGGAAAACTCCAGGGCTGGATGGCATACCAGTTGAGGTATACCAAACCTTTTTTGATATACTCAGAGGACCGTTATTAGCATGTTTTAACCAGTCCTATGTTAATGGTAGATTATCAGACACTCTACAAGAAGGTCTGATTGAATTATTACTGAAACAGGATACAAGTGGGAAATATAAAGATCCAGTCCATTTAAAAAAATTGGAGGCCCCTTACACTTCAGTGTTGTGATGCAAAAAGTCTAGCAAAATGTATAGCGCATAGAATTAAAAAGGTATTGTCTGACATTATTCATTCTAATCGGACAGGTTTTTTACATGGACGATACATTGGAGATAATATAACGCAAGTACTGGAAACAATAGAACACTATGAAAAATCTGGGAAACCAGGTCTGCTATTCATACCGGACTTTGAAAAGGCTTTTAGGGCCACCTTAGGGCGGCGCACAATTGGCCCAGTGTCGTCTGGGTTAGGGGAGGGTTTGGGATGTCCTTGTCCCCCCCGCACGCTAGCGACTCCTGTGGCGGGCCGGGCGCAGTGCACGCTGACACGGTCGTTTCCTCCGACACATTGGTGCAGCTGGCTTCCGGGTTAAGTGGGCATTGTGTCAAGAAGCAGTGTGGCTTGGCAGGTTTGTGTTTCGGAGGACGCACGGCTCTCGGCCTTCGCCTCTCCTGAGTCCATACGGGAGTTGCAGCATTGAGACAAGACTGTAACTACCAATTGGATACCACGAAATTGGGGAGAAAGAAATTGCAAAAAAAAATCTAAATCAAATTAAAAATATTAATTAAAAAACGCTTTCGATAAAGTAGCACTTGGGTTTAAATATAAATGCCTGGAACATTTAAATTTTGGAGAATCTCTTATAAAATGGGTTTAAATCTTGTATAGTAACCCTAGGTGTAAAATAGTAAATCATGGCTACTTCTCACTGTCAAGTGGAGTAAAACAAGGTTGTACACTATTGGCATATCTATTTATCATGGCCATCGAAATGTTAGCTATAGAAATCAGATCCAACAATAATATCAAGGGATTAGAAATACAGGGCTTAAAAACTCACGTTTTATTTTAAATCCACAACTTGGATCCCTCCACAGCCTCATAGTGGATCTAGATAATTTTTCTAACCTCTCTGGATTACAACCACATTTAAGTGTACCCTATTAAGTATCGGATCACTAAAAAAGACTCCTTTTACTTTACCATGTAGTTTACCAATAAAATGGTCTGATGGTGATGTGGATATACTCGGTATACAGTGGGGAGAACAAGTATTTGATACACTGCCGATTTTGCAGGTTTTCCTACTTACAAAGCATGTAGAGGTCTGTCATTTTTATCATAGGTACACTTCAACTGTGAGAGACGGAATCTAAAACAAAAATCCAGAAAATCACATTGTATGATTTTTAAGTAATTAATTTGCATTTTATTGCATGACATAAGTATTTGATCACCTACCAACCAGTAAGAATTCCGGCTCTCACAGACCTGTTAGTTTTTCTTTAAGAAGCCCTCCTGTTCTCCACTCATTACCTGTATTAACTGCACCTGTTTGAACTCGTTACCTGTATAAAAGACACCTGTCCACACACTCAATCAAACAGACTCCAACCTCTCACAAATGGCCAAGACCAGAGAGCTGTGTAAGGACATCAGGGATAAATTGTAGACCTGTACAGGCTGGGATGGGCTACAGGACAATAGCCCAAGCAGCTTGGTGAGAAGGCAACAACTGTTGGCACAATTATTAGAAAATGGAAGAAGAGATGACGGTCAATCACCTCGGTCTGGGGCTCCATGCAGAGATCTCACCTCGTGGGGCATCAATGACATGAGGAATGTGAGGGATCAGCCAGAACTACACGGCAGGACCTGGTCAATGACTGAAGAGAGCTGGGACCACAGTCTCAAAGAAAACCATTAGTAACACATACGTACCGTCATGGATTAAAATCCTGCAGCGCACGCAAGGTCCCCCTGCTCAAGCCAGCGCATGTCAGCCCGTCTGAAGTTTGCCAATGACATCTGGATGATCCAGAGGAGGAATGGGAGAAGGTCAGTGGTCTGATGAGACAAAATAGAGCTTTTGGCTCTAACTCCACTCGCCGTGTTTGGAGGAATAGAAGGATGAGTACAACCCCAAGAACACCATCCAACCGTGAAGCATGGAGGTGGAAACATCATTCTTTGGGGATGCTTTTCTGCAAAGGGGACAGGACGACTGCACCGTATTGAAGGGAGGATGGATGGGCCATGTATCGCGAGATCTTGACCAACAACCTCCTTCCCTCAGTAAGAGCATTGAAGTGGGTCGTGGCTGGGTCTTCCAGCATGACAACGACCGAACACACAGCAGGGCAACTAAGGAGTGGCTCCGTAAGAAGCATCTCAAGGTCCTGGAGTGGCCTAGCCAGTCTCAGACCTGAACCCAATAGAAAATCATTGGAGGGGGCCGAAAGTCCGTATTGCTCAGCGACAGCCCAAAACCTGAAGGATCTGGAGAAGGTCTGTATGGAGGAGTGGGCCAAATCCCTGCTGCAGTGTGTGCAAACCTGGTCAAGAACTACAGGAAACGTATGATCTCTGTAATTGCAAACTAAGGTTTCTGTACCAAATATTCAGTTTCTGCTTTCTGATGTATCAAATACTTATGTCATGCAATAAAATGCAAATTAATTAATTAAAAAATCATACAATGTGATTTTCTGGATTTTTGTTTTAGATTCCTTTCTCACGAGTTGAAGTGTACCTATGATAAAAATTACAGACCTCTACATGCTTTGTAAGTAGGAAAACCTGCAAAATTGTCAGTGTATCAAATACTTGTTCTCCCCACTGTATATATATAAAATAAATAAATAATCTCACTCCAATATATCTTTATAGAAATGTGGCAAAAAAAGATAAGATCTTGCTGCCACGGAAAGGTAAATACCTTTCTATTTGTGGAAAAATCACCCTGATTAACTCTTTAGTCATATCCCAGTTTACCTATTTGCTTATGGTCTTGCCTACACCTGGAGATAATGAAATCTGTGAAGTTATTTGGATTTTTACAAATTATCTTTGAAAGAAAGGGTCCTGAAAAGATGCCCAGGGTCCCGAACAGTTTTTTTTACAACACAAGCCAGACAAAATTAAACGTGCCTATTTATATAATGAATATGAATTTGGAGGGCAGAAAGGATTAAATATTAAATCATTAGACCTCTCACTAAAGACTTCAGTCATAAAAAAGTTATACTTCTATCCGAACTGGTTCTCTAGCAAATTAGTAAGCGTGTCTATGTTCAAGGAAGGCCTTTTTCCCTTTATTCAGATTACAACAGCTCACTTTCAGTTATTTGAAAAGGAAGTAATCTCCCAAATATTGCTATTTTTAAAACAAGCCACAGAAAGTTGGTTGCAATTTCAATTTAGTCCTCCAGAAAAGACAGAACAAATAATACAACAAATATTGTGGTTAAACTCAAATATACTAATTGATAAAAAAACTTTAAAAAAAAAAAAAAAAAAAGTATAATCTTCGTAAATTATATCATAAATTCCACTGGTGCATGTCATACATGCAGCTAACTAAAACATATGGAAATGTCTGCTCTTCCCAAAATTACAACCAACTAAACTTTTTCAGGACCCTTTCTTGCAAAGATAATTCGTAAAAAATCCAAATAACTTCACAGATCTTCATTGTAAAGTGTTTAAACACTGTTTCCCATGCTTGTTCAATGAACCATAAACAATTAATAAACATGTACCTGTGGAACGGTCGTTAAGACACTAACAGCTTACAGACGGTAGGCAATTAAGGTCACAGTTATGAAAACTTAGGACACTAAATAGGCCTTTCTACTGACTCTGAAAAACACCAAAAGAAAGATGCCCAGGGTCCCTACTCATCTGTGTGAGGTGCCTTAAGCATGCTGCAAGGAGGCATGAGGACTGCAGATGTGGCCAGGGCAAGAAATTGCAATGTGCGTACTGTGAGACGCCTAAGACAGCACTACAGGGAGACAGGACGGACAGCTGATCATCCTCGCAGTGGCAGACCACGTGTAACAACACCTGCACAGGATCGGTACATCTGAACATCACACCTGTGGGACAGGTACAGGATGGCAACAACAACTGCCCGAGTTACACCAGGAACGCACAATCCTTCCATCAGTGCTTAGACTGTCCGCAATAGGCTGAGAGAGGCTGGACTGAGGGCTTATAGGCCTGTTGTAAGGCAGGTCCTTACCAGACATCACCAGCAACAAGGTCGCCTATGGGCACAAACCCAGCGTCGCTGGACCAGACAGGACTGGCAAAAAGTGCTCTTCACTGACGAGTTGCGGTTTTGTCTCACCAGGAGTGATGGTTGGATTCACGTTTATCGTTGAAGGAATGAGCGTTACACCGAGGCCTGTACTCTGGAGAGGGATCAATTTGGAGGTGGAGGGTCCTTCATGGTCTGGGCCGGTGTGTCACAGCATCATCGGACTGAGCTTGTTGTCATTGCAGGCATTCTCAATGCTGTGCGTTACAGGGAAGACATCCTCCTCCCTCATGTGGTACCCTTCCTGCAGGCTCATCCTGACATGATCCCCCAGCATGGCAATGCCACCAGTACGTCTGGGACCTGTTGGATCGGAGGGTGAGGGCTAGGGCCATTCCCCCCCAGAAATGTCCGGGAACTTGCAGGTGCCTTGGTGGAAGAGTGGGGTAACATCTCACAGCAAGAACTGACAAATCTTGGTGCAGTCCATGAGGAGGAGATGCACTGCAATACTTAATTCAGCTGGTGGCCACACCAGATACTGACTGTTACTTTTTATTTTGACCCCCCCCCCCCTTTGTTCAGGGACACATTATTCCATTTCTCTTAGACACATGTCTGTGGAACTTGTTCAGTTATGTTCATACAAATATTTACAGGTTTTAAGTTTGCTGAAAATAAATGCAGTTGACAGTGAGAGGACGTTTCTTTTTTTGCTGAGTTTAATTGCAGCATTACCGGAAAAATTGAAGAGGAACTTGTCTGTCGGCACAGCATTAAACACCATCATTGGTTAAAGAAAATTGTGATAGTAAAAATGTTTACCAGGTTCATTTAAGGACCAAAAAATGAACAGCCGTGCCATATAGATAGTTGGGAAGAGATTTTTGACGTACCGATTCCATGGCACATGGTTTTATGAACTGATACACCAAACGACGCCAAATTCAAAACAGAATTTTTCAATGTAAATTATTACACAAAATTCTTGCAACCAACAGAATGTTATTTATATGGGGATACAACCTTCCCAGCTCTGCAGATTTTGCTGCGAAGAGGCAGAATCATTAGATAATTTGCTTTGGTACTGTCCATACTGTATGTAGCTTGTTTTTGGTCAAAGGTCCAGGAATGGCTGAAGAATTGTAATATTTACCTGGAGCTAACCCTGCTGATAGCAATACTGGGTGAACTGAGAAGTCAGTCAATCGATCAATAATATAATACTTTTAGCAACAACAAAAAATATTTTCAATTTACAATCTGTAGAAAGATTCAGAACTTTTGTGAAACATCACAGCACAGTTTAAAAATATATGACAAATAGAAATCCAAAATGGATGGTGTTAAGAGATAGATGGGAGGGGTTGAATGGTGCTGAAGGTTGGGACTAATAACAACAAGATAACTAATGTAAAACATACTGTGCCCATAAAACGTATATAGGTTAAGAACATTTTTGAAAGAGCACAGTTTGAAAGATGTGGCAAATAGAAATCAAACCGGATGGACATCATTAATACAGTGGGGAGAACAAGTATTTGATACACTGCCGATCTTACAAAGCATGCAGAGGTCTGTAATTTTTTATCATAGGTACACTTCAACTGTGAGTGACGGAATCTAAAACAGAAATCCAGAAAATCACATTGTATGATTTTTAAGTAATTCATTTGGGGTGGTAGGGTTGGAGGGTAAAGAAGGAAATATATATATGTTTAAAGATGTATGTATGTATGTAAATATATAAATGTGTATGTATGTATTTATATGTATATATATATACAGTGGGGAGAACAAGTATTTGATACACTGCCGATTTTGCAGGTTTTCCTACTTACAAAGCATGTAGAGGTCTGTAATTTTTATCATAGGTACACTTCAACTGTGAGAGACGGAATCTAAAACAAAAATCCAGAAAATCACATTGTATGATTTTTAAATAATTAATTTGCATTTTATTGCATGACATAAGTATTTGATCACCTACCAACCAGTAAGAATTCCGGGCTCTCACAGACCTGTTTAGTTTTTCTTTAAGAAGCCTCCTGTTCTCACATCATTACCTGTATTAACTGCACCTGTTTGAACTCGTTACCTGTATAAAAGACACCTGTCCACACACTCAATCAAACAGATTCCAATCTCCACAATGGCCAAGACCAGAGAGCTGTGTAAGGACATCAGGGATAAAATTGTAGACCTGCACAAGGCTGGGATGGGCTACAGGAAATAGGCAAGCAGCTTGGTGAGAAGGAAACAACTGTTGGCGCAATTATTAGAAATGGAAGAAGTTCGATGACGGTCAATCACCCTCGGTCTGGGGCTCCATGCAAGATTTCACCTCGTGGGGCATCAATGATCATGAGGAAGGTGAGGGATCAGCCCAGAACTACACGGCAGGACCTGGTCAATGACCTGAAGAGAGCTGGGACCACAGTCTCAAAGAAAACCATTAGTAACACACTACGCCGTCATGGATTAAAATCCTGCAGCGCACGCAAGGTCCCCCTGCTTAAGCCAGTGCATGTCCAGGCCGTCTGAAGTTTGCCAATGACCATCTGGATGATCCAGAGGAGGAATGGGAGAAGGTCATGTGGTCTGATGAGACAAAAATAGAGCTTTTTGGTCTCCTCCACTCGCCGTGTTTGGAGGAAGAAGAAGTATGAGTACAACCCCAAGAACACCATCCCAACCATGAAGCATGGAGGTGGAAACATCATTCTTTGGGGATGCTTTTCTGCAAAGGGGACAGGACGACTGCACCGTATTGAGGGGAGGATGGATGGGGCCATGTATCGCGAGATCTTGGCCAACAGCCTCCTTCCCTCAGTAAGAGCATTGAAGATGGGTCGTGGCTGGGTCTTCCAGCATGACAACCGACACGAAGCACACAGCCATGGCAACTAAGAAGCATCTCAAGGTCCTGGAGTGGCCTAGCCAGTCTCCAGACCTGAACCAATAGAAAATCTTTGGAGGGAGCTGAAAGTCCGTATTGCCCAGCGACAGCCCCGAAACCTGAAGGATCTGGAGAAGATCTGTAGGGAGGAGTGGGCCAAATCCTGCTGCAGTGTGTGCAAACCTAGTCAAGAACTACAGGAAACGTATGATCTCTGTAATTGCAACAAAGGTTTCTGTACCAAATATTAAGTTCTGCTTTTCTGATGTTCATCATACTTATGTCATGCAATAAAATGCAAATTAATTACTTAAAAATCATACAATGTGATTTTCTGGATTTTTGTTTTAGATTCCGTCTCTCATAGTTGAAGTGTACACTATGATAAAAATTACAGACCTCTACATGCTTTGTAAGTAGGAAAACCTGCAAAATCGAGTGTATCAAATACTTGTTCTCCCCACTGTATATATATATTATTTTTTTGGCAAAAACATATATGGGGTATTGGAAGTGCTGCAGACAATTACATTGATGGAATATAAAAAATCAAATCAAAGTTTATTTGTCAGTGCGCCGAATACAACAGTTGAAATGCTTACTTACAGGCTCTAACCAATGGTGCGGAAAAAAGGTATGTGTGTGTGTAGGTAGTAAGAAATAAAACAACAGTCAAAAGACATTTAAAAAATAGTAGCAAGGCTAATATACAGACACCTGTTAGTCATGCTTATTGAGGTAGTATGTACATGTAGGTATTGTTAAAGTGACTATGCGTATATGATGAAAGAGAGTAGCAGAAGCGTAAAAAGAGGGTTTGGCGGGTGGTGGGACACAATGCAGATAGCCCGGTTAGACAATGTGCGGGAGCACTGGTTGGTCGGGCCATTTAGGTAGTATGTACATGAATGTATAGTTAAAGTTTTCTATGCATATAAGATAAACAGAGAGTAGCAGCAGCGTAAAAGAGGGGTTGGGGGGGGGCACACAATGCAAATAGTCCGGGTAACCATTTGGTTACCTGTTCAGGTAACCAAATGGCTTGGGGAGCCTACCAGACGAGCTAAATCACTATGCTCGCTTCGAGGCAAGCAACACTGAGGCATGCATGAGAGCATCAGCTGTTCCAGATGACTGTGTGATCACACTCTCCGTAGCCGACGTGAGTAAGACCTTTAAACAGGTCAACATACACAAGGTCAACAAGGCTGCGGGGCCAGACGGATTACCAGGACGTGTGCTCCGAGCATGTGCTGACCAACTTTCAAGTGTCTTCACTGACATTTTCAACCTCTCCCTGACCCAATCTGTAGTACCAACAGGTTTTAAGCAGACCACCATAGTCCCAGTGCCCAAGAACACCAAGGTAACCTGCTTAAATAACTATCGCCCGATAGCACTCACATTTGTAGCCATGAAATGCTTTGAAAGGCTGGTCATGGCTCACATCAAAATGTAAAAAATGATTTACAGTTGAAGTTGTGGGGCGATAGTTTTTCACAATTCCTGACAGTTAATCCTAGTAAAAATTCCCTGTCTTAAGGTCAGTTAGGAACACCACTTTATTTTAAGAATGTGAAATGTCAGAACAATAGTAAAGAGAATGATTTATTTCAGTTTTTATTTCTTTCATCACATTCCCAGTGGGTCAGAGGTTTACATGCACTCAATTAGTATTTGGTAGCATTGCCTTTAAATTGTTTAACTTGGGTCAAACGTTTCGGGTAGCCTTCCACAATAAGTTGGGTGAATTGTGGCCCCTTCCTCCAGACAGAGCTGGTGTAACTGAGTCAGGTTTGTAGACCTCCTTGCTCGCACATGCATTTTCAGTTCTGCCCACAAATTTTCCATAGGATTAAGGTCAGGGCTTTGTGATGGCCACTCCAATACGTTGACTTTGTTGTCCTTAAGCCATTTTGCCACAACTTTGGAAGTATGCTTGGGGTCATTGTCCATTTGGAAGACCCATTTGCGAGCAAGCTTTTACTTCCTGACTGATGTCTTGAGATGTTGCTTCAATATATCCACATAATTTTCTGTCCTCATGATGCCATCTATGTTGTGAAGTGCACCAGTCCCTCCTGCAGCAAAGCACTCCCACAACATGATGCTACCACCCCCGTGTTTCATGGTTGGGATGGTGTTCTTCGGCTTGCAACAATGGTAACAATGGTCATTATGGCTAATTTTTGTTTCATCAGACCAGAGGACATTTCTCCAAAAGTACGATCTTTGTCCCCATGTGAAGCTGCAAACAGCAGTCTGGCTTTTTTATGGCGGTTTTGGAGCAGTGGCTTCTTCCTTGCTGAGCAGCCTTTCAGGTTATGTCGATATAGGACTCGTTTTACTGTGGATATAGATACTTTTGTACCTGTTTCCTCCAGCATCTTCACAGGGTCCTTTGCTGTTGTTCTGGGATTGATCTGCACTTTTCGCACCAAAGTACGGTCATCTCTAGTAGACAGAACACGTCTCCTTCCTGAGCGGTATGACGGCTGCGTGGTCCCATGGTGTTTATACTTGCGTACTATTGTTTGTACAGATGAATGTGGTACCTTCAGGCATTTGGAAATTGCTCCCAAGGATGAACCAGACTGGTGGAGGTCTACAATTTATTTTCTGAGGTCTTGGCTGATTTCCTCTGATTTTCCCATGATGTCAAGCAAAGAGACACTGAGTTTGAAGGTAGGCCTTGAAATACATCCACAAGTTAACCTCCAATTGACTCAAATTATGTCAATTAGTCGATCAGAAGCTTCTAAAGTCATGACATAATTTTCTGGAATTGTCCAAGCTGTTTAAATGCAGTCAACTTAGTGTATGTAAACTTCTGGCCCACTGGAATTGTGTTACAGTGAATTATAAGTGAAATAATCTGTCTGTTTAACAATTGTTGGAAAAATTACTTGTGTCATGCACAAAGTAAATGTCCTAACCGACTTGCCAAAACTATAGTTTGTTAACAGGAAATTTGTGGCGTGGTTGAAAAACAAGTTTTAATGACTACAACCTAAGTGTACGAAACCTTCCGACTTCAACTGTACATAAGTATTCAGAACCTTTTCTATGAGACTGAAAATAAAACTCAAGTGCATCCTGTTTCCATTGATCATCCTTGAGATGTTTCTAGAACTTGGAGTCCACCAGTTGTAAATTCAATTGATTGGACATGATTTGGAAAGGCACACACCTGTATATATATATATATATATATATATATAAGGTTTCAAAGTTGACGGTGCATTTCAGAGCAAAACCCAAGCCGTGAGGTTGAAGGAATTGTCCGTAGAGCTCCGAGACATAATTGCGTTGAGATACAGATCTGGGGAAGGGTACCAAAACATTTCTGCAGCATTGAAGGTGCCCAATAACACAATGGCCTCCATCATTATTAAATGGAAGAAGTTTGGAAACACCAATACTCTTCCTAGAGCTGGCCGCCCGGCCAAACTGAGCAATCTGGGGAGAAGGGCCTTGGTCAGGGAGGTGACCAAGAACCCGGTCACTCTGACAGAGCTCTAGAGTTCCTCTGTGGAGATGGGAGAATTTGCAGAAGGACAACCATCTCTGCAGCACTCCACCAATCAGGCCTTTATGGTAGAGTGGCCAGACGGAAGCGACTCCTCAGTAAAAGGCACATGACAGCTCACTTGAAGTTTGCCAAAAGGCACTTAAAGATTCTGACCATGAGAAACAAGATTCTCTGGTCTGATGAAAACAAGATTGAACTCTTTGGCCTAAGTGCCAAGCATCACGTCTGGATGAAACCTGGGACCATCCCTACAGTGAAGCATGGTGGTGGCAGCATCATGCTGTGGGGATGTTTTTCAGCGGCAGGGACTGCTAGACTAGTTTGAGGGAAAGATGAACGAAGCAAAGTACAGAGAGATCCTTGATGAAAACCTGTTTCAGAGCGCTCAGGACCACAGACTGGGGTGAAGGTTCACCTTCCAACAGGACAACGCCCCTAAGCACACAGCCAAGACAACGCAGGAGTGGCTTCGGGACAAGTCTCTGAATGTCCTTGAGAGGCCCAGCAAGAGTCCAGACTTGAACCCGATCGAACATCTCTGGAGAGACCTGAAAATAGTTGTGCATCAATGCTCCCCATCCCATCTGACAGAGCTTGAAAGTATCTGCATAGAAGAATGGGAGAAACTCCTCAAATACAGGTGTGCCAAGCTTATAGTGTCATACCCAAGAAGACTCGATGCTGTTATCGCTGCCAAAGGTGCTTCAACAAAGTACTGAGTAAAGCATCTGAATGCTTATGTAAATGTGATATTTCCATAAAAAAATGTATGAACTAGCAATTATGGGGTATTGAGTGTAGATTGATTAAGAAAAAAAAACTATTTAATCAATTTTAGAATAAGGCTGTAACATAACAAAATGTGGGAAAAGTCAAGGGGTCTGAATACTTTCCGAAGGCACTGTATACTGTAGTTTCCATAACTAAAAATATTGTTGTTTCAGCTGTTTGAAGCTGGTGTACAAAACCAAAAGTAAAAGACACAAAAACAAAATGTAAGAACAGGAAGCATAGAAATAGTGCGCATGCACTTGCTTTCAAGTAGAATGATAGATTTATAACTCACATTTCTATGTGAATTTGGTCAGGTCCCCAAAAATTTACATATTGCCACTTTAAAAAGACAGATTTCTATATTACGCTAATTATATTTCAGCGGGGCCACGGAAATTTACTCGAGGGTTAACATTTATGTTTTAGTAGACACTCTTATCCAGAGTGACTTACAGGAGTAATTAAGGTTTACGTGCCTTGCTCAAGGGCACATCAACAGATTTTTCACCTAGTAGGCTCAGGATTTGAACCAGTAACCTTTCTTTTACTGGCTCAAGGCAGCCGCTAGGCTAGCTGCCAGCGTGATATCCGGCTCTATTGTTTGCTTCCTCCTCTCTCTTTCTCTCTGTCTGTCTTCAGTAAGAGAAAACCTATGGCAATTTATACTTGAATAACTTTTTTTTTAATTATTCATATACAGTATTAATTTATTATATCTGTGTCAATATTGTCCATGAGTTTTAATAGTTTTAATAGATTGACCAAATGGCTCAAGAGAAAATAGCCTCATTAATAAAAAAAAGCATCTAATCAACAATGTCATTATTTTCAATTAACACTGCAACTCTTCCAACTATTAACTTTTTTCACAACTGCCACCAGTTTGACGACAAAACATAGTAAATAAATAAATACAAGTTTTTAAAAATGTATAAAGGATATTTCATGCTGAAACCCTCATACAGTATTACACATCAATGGTATTACAGTTTTTTTGGATTGCTTACACACTAAAATTAAAAGTAGTACACTATTAGCAAAACTTTACACTCAAGAAGCAAAACATCAGCCCATATTTGCACAACTATAAGCACATTGTCAACCTCACACTTGTTGCAAAACTCTACACACAGTGATTTGCAAAACACTAAACACACTTAACATACATTACACACAAAAATCTATCATGAAGTCACGTCCTTGCAATASCAAAGCACTGACTGTCAAATTACCACACCGTCCAACCAATTGGTTCAACACAGTCATCAGGTGTGCAAACACTCGTTTGCTTAATTGTAGACACACCAATCAGGTGTATAAGCACTATAAAAAGCAGCAGGTGAGTTCATCGGTCTTCAAGCACAATGGAAAGAGTCAGAGAAAGAGTAAGACGAGGAGGAGGAGGAGGAGGAGGAGGAGGAGGAGGATGACGACGACGACGAGGAGAACGAGGAGGAGAACGAGGAGAACGAGGAAGGGGAGGAAGAGGAAGAGGAAGACAAGAAGGTGCTCAAAGAGGACCGAATCTGACAAATGAGATCCGCGCAACACTGGTTGACCACGTTGTCAACCACGGACTGACGCTGAGGGAGTCTGGACTGCGAGTACAGCCAAATCTAAGCCGATATACAGTGGCAAGTGTGATGAGAACATTTCGACTGGAAAATAGGTATTGTAAAAATATCATCATATCAAAAACATCTGCACGGTTTCAGTAACTGCTTACAGTACTGTATTCTATGCACTATCAGCACTTCTGTTACCTTTTCCTGTGAAATTACTGTACTATTGTATACTGTTTTTTTTTTCTACATAGGATTGAGGGTCAGGGACGACAAGGGGGAAGGCCTCCTATGTTCACAGAACAGCAAGAGAGGGAGATAGTAAACATGGTTTTGGCCAACAATGCTATAACACTCAAGCAGCTCCAAGCTAACATTGTCAATAACCACGCCATTTTCAACGATATCCATCAGGTCTCAACATCAACACTGGCACGCATCCTAAAAAATATTCATATTCAAATTTATCTAGTGCCTTTTGAGCGCAATTCCGAAAGGGTGAAACGACTGCGGCATGATTATGCAGAGGTATGTATTCACTTTAGCAGTGTGATCTTGCATACAGTCTCATAATCTTTTACTGTACTGTAATATGTATACTAGATCTACACTGAACTACACAATTTTGCCTGACACTGTTTTTCAGAGAGTTTTACGAATGGATGGAGAGGAGATCCAGCATGAGTTCATTTACGTAGATGAGGCTGGGTTCAACCTGACGAGAACACGAAGGAGGGGAAGAAACATCATTGGCCACAGGGCTATAGTCAATGTCCCAGGGCAACGTGGGGGTAATATAACACTCTGTGCAGCCATTACACAGAATGGGGTCCTCCACCGCCATGCCCATATGGGCCCTTACAACACAGCACTCATACTTACATTCTTGGACCAATTGCACAACATAACAGCAGCAAATCAAATCGATCATATGCAATATACATTGTTGTCTGGGAAAATGTGTCTTTCCACCGCTCTGCTCTGGTTCAGAACTGGTTTCAGCAACATCCATATTTCACCGTCCTATATCTTCCACCATACTCTCCATTCCTCAACCCTATAGAAGAGTTTTTCTCGGCATGGCGGTGGAAGGTATATGATCTCCGTCTCCAGGCTGAGGTACCCCTCATCCAAGCCATGGAGGAGGCCTGTGACCAGATGGAGGTAGCAGCAATGCAAGGATGGATTCGTCATTCAAGACGTTTCTTTCCAAGGTGTCTTGCTAATGACAACATTGCCTGCGATGTTGATGAAATTCTCTGGCCAGATCCAGCTAAGCGAAGAGACAATGTCTAGTTATTTTTTTATATATATTTTTTTACTTACAATACGTAAAGTGACGTTTGGTTACAGTATTATGAATCTCCATGTCAACATTTTGGGCGTGTTGAGAAATAAATGAGTTTCTTCAGTCTGCAACATTGGTCTTGTGTAGTGTTTGGTGAATTTACATTATATTTGTACTTTGTTGATAGTAGCCTACTCTAATCATTGGGAAGTAGAAGTGCTAAAAGTGTTTTAGGTTTATCACAGCAGAGTGTAACTCGTGCAAACAGAGTATAGTAATGTGAAACGTGTGTGTTTCATATGGTAACAAAGTGTGGTTTTTAAAAAGAAGTSTATAGTTTTTACAAGAGTGTTTAATTTTGCAAAGGATCTGTAGTGTTTTGCTAATTGGATGTGTGGTTGTGCTAATTGTGTGTAGTGTTTTGAAAACACGGGCCCTGTTTTGAAAATCGTGCTTAAGCAATCAAAAAAAACTGTAATTAAGTTGATGGTTTATATTCAGGATAATGTTTAAAAGGGTCACTACACGTCTTGTGATAGACTACTTAAAATCCTTGAAAGATCCTCGAAGATCTGGTAGTTTCAGTATATACCTACCCTTTGCAACCCTATCTTTGACAGAAAAATGTGAAAGCCACTCTTCCTAGAGTTTGAACTACAACAGGTCGGCACAGACCATCACATTCAGATTGGAAATATCCAAAATGACTTAACAGTGATCATTGATGGTATATGGTAGTGACATTACTGGTAAACAAAATGGAACTCAGCAACATCTCTTCAAGTACAATCTATCCATGTTTTTCACCAAACACGGTCACAGCTCCAAAGCGCTCAGGTGTGGCCATCACAATGCAACACTGTTTTTGATTCACAGCAGTGCTGTGGCCGCGAAGATAATCACTGTCGAAGATATTATATTACACCTACATCTGTCAGGACTGAGTGTGGAGGAAAGCAACATGGTCTGACAGCGTGTCTGAGTGCTTGGGTTGATTAACATACAACACTATGGCACCTGACAGCCAAATGAACTGCCTGCTGGCACTTCTCTAATCCACTCACAATAATCTGAGCAGAAACAATTATGGAGGACATGGCAGATGAAGTCCAGCCATCCTAACACATTACACTGATGGGCTAACACTGGCCCCCAGTGGCACATTATCGGCCAGCTTAACTCACAATCAATACTTTAACATACACACTCACCTTCCTCCTCAGTAGCCTGACTGGGGAAGGCTGGTATTCTATAGAGGACTGGAGTGGAGCGACCACATCACTGTGAGTTATACAGTCTCTGTCAAACTCATCCCTCAAGGTATCATAAACGTCCAGGGGGATCAAGAGGCACATTAATCAGACACATTAGGCAGCTAAAGGGAGAATACTTACTTAGAGGACATTAAGGCTGTCTCGAGATCAAGCCCAGGAAATTAACAACTCGCCCAACAGATACAATCAGTGACAGATATGAGGGATGGGATTCGAGAGCATGAAGGTGTGCAGGCCTAGGTGATGAATATAGAGTTGGCTTGACAGAACCAATTAAGCAACCCACGGTCCACATCAGCCCAGCCTGGTCTCAGAGCAAAACACATAATGTACTAAAATCCGTGAAACTCCATTTAGTATGATATGTTACTTTACGTCAGGTAACATTATATTGGCCTACGTAAATCCAGGATACCCAAAATCAATGATGAAGGCACTGTAATGCACAGAGTCTAAATTAGTCAAGAATTAGAGCAGAACGTGTGGCTAGTGCTGTTGCGGTGACCGTATTACCGCCACACCTGCGGTCACGAGTCATGAAATCAGTCAAACTCCACGTGACCGCTTAGTCACGGTAATTAGGCTTCTCCAAGCTCTGATGCTGCTGACAGTCATTAGTAGCCTACCAATGCCTGGAACTCAGCACTCTATTGTCGCTCTAATCACTCTGACATCAATGCAAATATGTTCAAAAATCAAATCAAACACTTCATGAAAGCCCATGAGCTCATGTTGCGCAACATTTCTATAGTCTATGCAATTGCGCGGGAAAACAGAGTGATGGACTCTACTAAAAAGTGGAGGGTCCCATCAGCCTTCTATAGGCTAGGCGTACTATATTTATTTCTCAATAAATTCTCTTTCCTAATATTAAGCACATTGTTTATCTTTACAACATGAGTATGGCCTAACTGGCTGGCATGAAAATTAACCATGGGTAAAGTGTCCTCCATTCTCTATTTAAGTGCATAGATGACATGTATTTTTCCCGCTGCCCCTGTTTTGAGACAAGTGCATGATAATGGTCCATTCTAAGTCAAAAGAAATTTCACACATATATTATTTAGTGTATGTAAAGAAAAGATTAAATCAATAAAAGTCTGATGGGTGACAATATTAGCCTATCAAATGTGAATGATATATTATCACTTGTCAATGATGCCCAGCATAAGAAAGTGCCTTTTTTGCGACTTTTTCGAGTCATAGTCGCACACCTCATGTAGCCTAGCCCATAGCCCTATATGTTTTGATAGGGTTTGTATAACAACTAAAGTGGCCAAATAACCTCTTAAAATTAAGCACATTAATCTGCTTTACAAGGGGTCTGGCATACATCTGGTAATTTTCACCATTTAAAATGCACCTTTATAATAAAAGCCTTACATGCATAATTGCATTTGCGGTCACTTATAATATTTATTTCTCACAAAGAATAGAATAGGTTGCCTTTTGTACTATGGGGGAAAGTAGATTAACATAGGCTAGTGCTTTTGCTGTTCGTTAGGCCTACTCATCTTGTTGGCTAGCGAAAAGTAAATGTGGACTGTCCTTCCAATATCTTCAATATGCATCTCGGAATTGGATAAGGACATGCACAGTTGCGTCCCCAATGTGTCTGTCTTCACTTGTAGCCTGTGAGAAAGACCTGATCACGTGATGGAGAGTCATGTGAGTGCGAGCTGCTTAGGAGTGTGCAGCACTCGGGGAGAAGGGTACAACGCAGCACTCCGGGCCAAGGGCACAATGGCCACTGGCTTCAAAAGGCATGTCTTTTTTTGGGGTGCATTATGGCCACAAAGGGGATGCCGCCGTGAAATTTGAGGCATTATCAAGTGCTTTATAAAAAATCTAAATTAGAGTCGCATCATGCAGCCTTAAAATGTATAAACAATCTAAACATGTAACCCAACGATTGTAGAACTAAAGTTACATTAATAACTCTAAATTAAGCATATAGGAGTAACCGCTCAACACAGAATAGCCGCATGTGCGCACTCCCTCAAATCGTTTGGAGAAAATATTCGTATTTTATTCAGCTTGTTCAATTGTATTATTCATACTATAAAATAATATAAAACAATGCCATGGAATTCCAAGCAAATCTTGTCTGCTAAATTAACTAGTGTAGCCACAGCAATTTAGCATTGCCAGATCAGGACTTAACATAAGGACAACTCATAAGGACAAGAGTATGCTATTCTGTTCTTCTGAAATAGACCACATTTTCTTCATATCATGCTTCTTTAGACCTGTCTTAAATAAATAATAGATTTAATTTGAAGGTGTAGGCTATATTACATGGATTTCTTAGACTTTTTAGAATGTAGATGTTCCAAAAGGTCTGTATCAGTGGCTTGTAGGCTATGTGTGTAAGCTAGGAGATTCTAAATGTGTTTCTGTTAATTAACAGTCAATTACCGTGAGACCGACACTTATTTGCTTGACAATCACTGGCTGACGAAATGTTGTGACCGCCACAGCCCTACGCGTGGGACTGCCTAACCTCACCTGGAGAGGGTGACTCACCTACCGACTTCAGGGGCTAATAACCTCAGCGAACTGACAAACACCACACAGAGTGGGATATCAAACTAATCTGGGACCAGGGGAGAGTTTGGGCATCTCATATACAGTGCACTCTACACATCCGGGCACATTTTCTGCATTTGGTATCATCTGTCCTTTTTCACCTACAAAAATTATTGACGATATATGCATGCAAAAAAAAAACTGACAGAGCCTAATTTCTGCCTGTACCTGTCAACACAGATTTGTTTAAGTAGCATTATTCTCTAGTGTGGGGTTAAGGGAGAAGCATGTCAGATGAGGTATCCTTTTAAAAACATGCAGTGTAATCATAAATATACTTAAAACTGCCTTTAATTCCCCAGGCCCAAATTACATGAATTAATCATGTTTACACTGATGCTCCACGGCTATGATTAGAAATGAACTGATACAATCTAGGTCTTCTTCACCAAACTGGTTTATGCAAGAATAAACATAGTTATTTCTACTCAAAGCACTAACATCCTCTGTCAGCAACCTCTTTATCTGAGGTTGCTCCCTTTTCTCTGAAACTCACTCTGGCGTGGAGGGACATCAGTTCTCAATATATAACACAATGCTAATGTGGTAGAGCAGGCTACAGAAAAAGATTCCTCCTAAACACACTTTAAGAAAATCATCTTTAAGATGTTGAGCGCAAAAACGAGGCCAAAGTTCCTTCCTCACTATAACTCATTAGTGTAGACAGAGTAGCTACCTGTAATTAGGATGGCCCAGGTTTTTGTCTCCTTGGCTGAATTCATCGTCATGACATGTTCAAAGAGAGTGAAACAGACATCAATTGGCGGAGTCTTTGGCACATAATGGACCTGTCTATAGATAGCTCAGCCAGTTAGGATGGGAAACAGACTGTGGACAGATTGAAGTCTCTGCACTCCAGTTGGAGAGTTAGCCATTCCATAGATCATTTACAAGTCATTGTCACAAGTCAGAAGGAGGATTTCTCAGGGAACAGAAGTGAGCCATTGATGTGGAGGCTTTGCCTGAATCCCACTGTACTGTTTTGGGTTTGGTGTTGTGTTTTGTGCGGTGTAGCCTCGGTTTGAGAGAGGCACAGAAAAGAAAAGAACTCAAGCGACCTGTCATTGATGTTTCCATATCAAATGCCTTCTTTCGCTGAGTGTTTGTTTATCCTGTCTTTAGGCTTAAATCTGAAAATAGATACTCTAAAAATAGAATCTTATCTGTTCCGGATTTGTTTATTGATTTAACACAAGCGGTTATGTAGAATGTACAAATGCCTGTATATTGTCAATCAACACAGATGTACTCTCATTCAATCCTATTTGGTTCAAATAAATTATTCCCAGTGTCTTAGTTGTTTCATAATCAGGCACACCTACAGTATGTGCCTTATTGTTCTCTCTTTACTGCTGTGCAAATTAGACAATTATGTGTGCCTGCTACCGGCATTTGTCACCTGTCAGTGACTAACCTGAGTAGCAGTGCTTGACTTGGGCTGGAGCTCACCGGAGCTCACTACCGGCACCTCAAATTTTCTACTGCTTGAGCTCCTGTTCCTCTTATAGAATATTAGCTCAAAAGTATTGTGGAGCTCCTGCACCTAAATGTAAACCTTACCGGCACCCAAAATGAGTACCGGCACCTATTTCAGTCCAAGTCAAGCGTTGATCCCAAGGCACAATACAGCCTGTATATAGCCATTGAGATTATAATTAAACTATAGATGAACACTAGCAGGACACTTAGACAAAAAGACACGACAGAAGTCAATATCCAAAGTATTTTCATCACCAGAAGGTTGAAAAGAATTCTGACAAAATTAAACACAAATCAATGTTTCAAAATGTACTTGAGTTTTATCCCTTCTTGCAACGGGCAATGAGTCAGGCTTGGACTGTGCCAGCAGTCAATACAACAATAAATGGCCATGCAACTGAGTGCACTTGGCCATTCTTCATTACGCTCCACCTTCCATGAAATGGCTTAAACCCATTTCACTGGAAACTCCATCTCAATCAGTCACCATCCAACCACTAAACACGGGTCACTGGACAATGGTCACTGGAATTCAATTAAGACATCTGCACACTCAAATAATACCAACATGTAAATAAACAGCAATTGCATGAGCCTCGTGCAAACAATTTATTTCCGACCATATGAAAACCATATGTAAACCTGCAATATCTTTTTCATTGGAATTTTCTTTTAAATGTTGATGATAAAAAGTAGTTTTGTCTATAAATCTAATAATTTCTTTCTGATTAGTCTCTACCGACTGACCTTGACCACATCTTCATCTGTGGAATGACAGTCCACTGCCTCTGAGACGTCAGTGACCATGCCGTCCGCTCCGATGGTCACCACCTTAACTGGGACAGCCACCGTCTTCCCTGTCAGCACGGCCGTATTCAGGATCTCCGTGTCCTGAGAGAAAGAGACAGAGGACCAGCAACAGTCATACACATGGAAATATCAGTACATTACACAACATGGAGAAAAACAGCTCTATAATCAGAACCGTTACTGAGTGGACAGCTCCAGAATCAGCACCATTACTAGGTGGACAGTTATAGAATAAGCACCATTACTGAGTGGACAGTGCTCGAATCAGCACTATTACTGAGTGGACAGCTCTAGAATCAGCACTGCTACTGGGTGGACAACTCTAGAATCAGCACTATTACTGAGTGGACAGCTCTAGAATCAGCACCATTACTGAGTGGACAGCTCTAGAATCAGCACCATACTGAGTGGACAGCTCTAGAATCAGCACCATTACTGAGTGGACAGCTCTAGAATCAGCACCATTACTGAGTGGACTGCTCTAGAATCAGCACCATTACTGGGTGTACAGCTTTATAGTGAACTTCTCCAGAATCAGCACCATTACTGAGTGGGCAGCTCTAGAATCAGCTCCATTACTGAGTGGATAGATCTGTTACTGTTAGTGAGTTCACAGCTCTGGGTAGAGAAACAAGCTCAGTTCTATTAGGGAGTGGGCAGCTGTGTCTGACCTCAGTATTGTTATTAAATGGAAACCCTGGTGGAGAGAGAGGATCAGCAGGGGTTCATTACTCCCAATAAAGCCCCTAACCTTTCATTACACAGCCATCACACTGTCAGAGGAGATAATTGGGCCAATTAAGACAGGCCTGGGAAAGGCTTTACTGTCTTAGCCAGACATGAACATGAAATTGTCTGTTATAGCCATTCACTTCATTACAGTTTGATTTCAATTAGACAGCTAAGCACGCTGAACCAGCATGAGAAAGGCCTTGGAGCCAAGGTACACAGCCTTTAGATCATTGAGGACTGTCTGCTCTTTGCTTTATTGAGGACCCCACATGACATTATTTAATCCTATAGAGTGAAAAATGTCATTCCAAGCAAGGTCTTCTCATTTAATTGCTACTACCAAACCTTGGTTAAAGCTGTGTCTGTACTGAAGACTTGGCTTTCAAATGCTTCTGAGATGGCATGACATTATGCAGAATTAAGGTATGGTTATTAACCTAATTCCAAAATGATGTCTATAGAAGACATTGACATATATTTTCATATCACTAATACTGACACCTTGTAACAGGCTCTATCTGCTGTGTGAATGACTTCCTGTCAACATATTCCTTTCTCTGCATGAGGGAAGAACACATGAATTTGTATACTGCTCCGTATACTGCCAGCATGGGTCCTTAATACTTGTACTTATGTCTGTGTGCTTGTGAAAAAAAGAGAAAAGCGGGATTAAGTTCCGTTAAAAGGAGCCTGGACTTTTGTAAGCGTCAATTACCCAGTCCATTCAGGCTTTGGAGTGAAGTTATTATTAGCTGTGCCAAAAGACACCAAGGAATCACAAAAACACTTAATGTGGCACCATCTTCAAATAGCTTTTCATTACATTTTTATTGACTGTGACAGTGTTACATAGCATATAAACCCCTCTCTCTCACTCTCCCCGGTGCTGACTTTGCTTCAATTCCCCTTAAAATAGGGGCTGCAGGAAATTAATTCTATCTCTGCTGGGATTCCTCCATTTCCAGAGGGTCTTTTATAATAGATGATGGGGTAAATGGTTGAGACCTGCTGAAACACAGGGCAGGGTTACATTACAGCAGTTGGAAGTGACCCAGCAGGCTGGGACCAGCAGAAGAGAGAGAGAGCAGGCCCTGTCAGTAATAAGATGCTTCAATGGCCCACACAGCCAGCCACACACACACACAGACAGCCACATACACACAGAAAGCACGATTATTGACAAAATGGAGAGATGTGGTGCACAACAGAAGAGTTACTTACAGCTGACTCTGAATGGGACAGAGGTCATAGTGAAATATGAGCCAGATTCCTGTAGTACAGGAATTATTACTCTATTAACTAGTAGACTGTTAAAATAGAAAGACTCAAAACACCATCATTGTGCAGTAAAACCATGAAAAGTAGTGCACCTTAGCTGAGATCTGGTGTTTGGAGGGTGTTTGAATGTAAACCCAATGCAAGTGTTATGATACATTGAATGTTTTTTTAAACAGAATGGAAGTACTCTGAACCACCCAAAGTGGTTCTTCAATCTGAATATTGGAGTTTTTAAGAGTGTTGTGAAAACACGTTTTGGTGTTTCGGTGCATGTAAAAGGCATCATCAAAACCAAACAAATATGTTTTGGCAGACTGTGTCTCTCATATAATCAAATATCTTTTAATTGCAAATTATTTATTGCATAAATATTGATTGATTATAAATATTGATGGAATTTTCTGTCAATATTTTGATAAACATTTTAAAGAAGACACTGGGAATGTAATACTTTTCCCAGGCGAGACTTTGGCACTAATTATAGCTACAGTTGCCAGACATTTACAAATAAATGTTACAATCAAAACGTTTAGGGCTATGCAAGTTATAGCAGAGGTAACATGTATGAGTTGGGCCTTCATCACTGATATTCACGTGGAGGTGAACCCAGGTCTCCTACTTGTCAAAACACTGCCTTAGGACACTCAGCCATTCTTCAGGACTAAACTGTTGTACACAATCCAAGAATGTATGTCAATCAAAATGTTATCACATTGAAAAAGGAAAGTGAAAAATAATGAACTCAATAAGAACATTTGTTTTGTGTAGGACGTTGGCCTTTAATGCTAACAGTCTGAGTAAAACAGCCATTTTGATTCATTGATCAGTGTTCTTGATGCCACTGGAGTTAATTGACACCTCATTGTTTGCACCCTTCGTGCTAATTTATGCAAATTAATGCCTGCTTTTTAGTTAATACTGCTGGCTTGTTTGCCTACTAGCTTTATGAGTTTTATGTACTGTTTGATGTATACCCAACATACTATATGCTAAACTAAATAGCCACGGCCATTTTTGCCTGCTCTATCTTTGGCCTAACACACCACATGTTATTGCATCCCACTTTTGACATTCATTTTGTTATCTTGATGCTATCTATATTTGCAAAGCTTAATCACGTATATGCTTTCTGCATATTGGTATTGATGTTTAATAATTGTATTCATATTGCAATTTAATATTATAGTATTTTATAACGTAATTATACTTTCATGTACTGTCATTATTGCTTGTTATTATTTGTTTTTTCTCTGTCTCCCTGCAGAAAAACATACATACAATATTACCCACAGGCTGGCCAATCCTAAACACAACCAATCAAGACCTGGATCACAGACTACTGCCAACTGTCAATCATATTGTCTATCTCAACTGTATTGTGATTCAATTCATCTGAACAACCTTCCATGCCATGTATCATGATCTGAATATAAAGACTCAGGTCAGGACATTCGCATAATGGATTACCGGTGGATCACATTGAGCCCTGGGCTGAAGTTTTGTCATTGCCTGTATTTCTTTCCATGAATGTGAAATATGCCACATTTCTATTGATTTTGAAGAATATTATACATATCTTTATCAATGTAAAAATGTGAATGTTACGATGTGCGCTGAGAGTCGGGAAGCAAGTTCTGGGAGAGAGTGATTTAATCAATAAACGAAACATAATACCAAACAAGAAACACGAACACCGCACAGACATGAAACAGAAACAATGACGCCTGGGGAAGGAACAGAAGGGAGTGACATATATAGATAGGGCAGATAATCAAGGAGGTGATGGAGTCCAGGTGAGTGTCATTATGCGCAGATGCGCGTAACGATGGTGACAGGTGTGCGCCATAACAAGCAGCCTGGTGTCTTAGAGGCCGGAGAGGGAGCACACGTGACAGTGAAAGACCTGTTAATGTTTTGTAATTTAATCATTTGCAAATAACAGATAAAGCATTTGAAGTTTCAATCATGTATTGAAAAAGCAATTTTGTACTCATTAGTTATTATCCTGGACAAACATATTAATTTATTTTCACAAAACAATCTTTTCTGGTGTCCTTTGTTTGAGCATAGTACTGTACATTTGAGCTTTTGGAATTACCGATGAGCAGTTAATCAACACCATATCAGAGCAGGGAATATACAATAAGAGGGACTCCCATTTACAGTATTGGGAGACTAGAAGAATGGATCTAATTCTGCACTAGACAGGATTCAAAACACCTTCATAGTGTTTAGGAGCTTTAGACAGAGGGAACAACACCGAAAGAGAAGGGATCTAATTCTGCACTGGACATGATTTTTCGGGTTAGTGCTCCCAGTCTCTGGCAAGGTGGTGCACAACTCTTGATTAAGTGGTGTTAGAACAAACCATGTCATGTTTCAGAACACCTCAGGATGAATGTTTCAGTACACTACCCTCACAACCATGTGTTTCAATATTCCAGCAAAGATAAGGTTGTGTCTCCTTTAAGGTGGTGGCAGCTCAGTTGCCACTAGTTTTAGTGTTACAAAGCACTTCGTTTTAACAGTGTAATGCTACCACCTGGCTGGGAGACTTAGACTTTTTAGGAATGTGATACATTTTTGTCACCCGTATACCTGAGAAACCATATACCTAAAACTCACTTATTTTGAGTGACTCCTTAACACTATTACCTTGCATGGCCTTGATGCGGGTTGTTCTGTGACCCAGGAGCAAATAGCTACCAGTTCTGGAGACCCTATTTGATAGCCAATCAGCCCTGTCTCAGCCACACAGATTGAGTGTTTTTCGGCCTTTGCCTTATAACATCTGGGAGAAGTGGCTGCCCAGTTTATCATGGGCCTCTGTTAGCATTCAGCACGTGCAGTCGCTGCTTAGAGATGTGGTCTGGGTCATAATTTCTGCTCGCATCTGGCTTGTATCTGAAAATAAGTGAGACTTATAGTGTCAGCCAGAGTGACACAGTCAGCATGAGAAGCAGCCAGCCAAACTCCCTGTGCTGTCCCAGGCTACAGGCTAGTGATCCGCTCGCCACATCTGCCTCTGCCTGCCCTAAAACATTCACATTCTAACCCAGCCACCTTGACCACTGCTCCCACTAGAGCAGGTCAAGCACAACGTTGAGCCAGGGATTTGAAAGGCTTGTATTATTCATAAAGCACTGGTGAGAGCGAGAGAGAAAGCAGTAAAAATACATCTGGTGTGGAGAGGGAGAGAGACCCATCTGTGCTTATACTTATGTCAACACCACTGGGGCAGTTTGAAACCCAGCTTAATGTGCCTTGCTCACGTAGCCTACCATACGAATAAGTAGGAGCACATCATTGACCAATGCAGTCTTATCTACTCAATCATATTTTACTTGATTGTTGTGTGCATAACCTATTATAATAGTGGGCGTGCTGACCCACTCATATTTTCTTTTCAATTTGAGCAGGTGATGAATTAATATGACGGATGCACATATAAAATGTGATAGCCCTTCAACAGTCAAGCAATTTAAGTTAATTATTTAAAAAAAGCTTAGATAACCCACTACTCTGAGATAAACAAATGTTTTCTACCTTTCACATTATTTGTGTACAGGGAGACAGTAAAAAGGGCATAAGAAGATGACAAATATGTTTCAGAAAATAAATGACAATCCATCTGTGTCATGAAGCTATTAAAGTGGAACTGACAACGTTTTAGCAACATGAAATCTTATCAAAATTTGTTCATATACACCCCCAGGGAGAATAACAACTTTTAAAATAAAAAAATGACCAGTGAGCACTTACAGTGCATTCGGAAAGTATTCAGACCCCTTGACTTTTTCCACATTTTGTTACATTACAGCCTTTTTCTAAAATTGATTAAATTTGTCCCGAAGCCACTCCTGCGTTTTCTTGGCTGTGAGCCCATGTCTGGCTTCTATTGTTGCTCTGTTGGAAGGTGCACCTTCTCCCCATTCTGAGGTCCTGAGTACACTGGAGCATGTTTTCATCAAGGATCTCTCTGTACTTTGCTCCGTTCATCTTTCCCTCGATCCTGACTAGTCTCCCAGTCCCTGCCACTGAAGAAAAACATCCCCACAGCATGATGCTGCCACCACCATTCTTCACTGTAGCAATGGTGCCAGGTTTCCTCCAGACGTGACGCTTGGTATCCAGGCCAAAGAGTTCAATGTTGGTTTCATCAGACCAGAGAATCTTGTTTCTCATGGTCTGAGCGTCTTTAGGTGCCTTTTGGCAAACTCCAAATGGGCTGTCATGTGCCTCTTACTGAAGAGTGGCTTCCGTCTGGCCACTCTACCATAAAGACCTGATTTGTGGAATGCTGCAGAGATGGTTGTCCTTCTGGAAGGTTTTCCCGTCTCCACAGAGGAACTCTGGAGCTCTGTCAGAGTGACCATCAGGTTCTTGGTCACCTCCCTGACCAAGGCCCTTTTCCCCGAATTATTCAGTTTGGCAGGGAGGCCAGCTCTTGGTGGTTCCAAACTTCTTCCATTTAAGAAGGACAGAGGCCACTGTGTTTTTGGGAACCTTCAATGATGCAGACAATTTTTGGCACACTTCACAAGACCTGTGCCTCGACACAATCCTGTCTTTGGGCTCTACGGACAATTCCTTCGACCTCATGGCTTGGTTTATGCTCTGACATGCACTGTCAACTGTGGGACCTTGTATAGACAGGTGTGTGCCTTTCCAATTTTGTCCAATCAATTGAATTTATCACTGGTGGACTGTAATCAAGTTGTAAAAACATCTCAAGGATGATCAATGGAAACAGGATGCACCTGAGCTCAATTTTGAGTCTCATAGCAAAGGGTCTGAATACTTATCTAAATAAGGTAGTTCTGATTTTGATTTTCTAATACATTTTGAAAATTTTCAAAAAAAGTTTTTGCTTTGTCATTATGAGGTATTGTGTGTAGATTTTTTAGGACTTTTTTTATTTAATACATTTTAGAATAAGACTAATGTAACAAAATGTGAAAAAAAGTCAAAGGGTCTGAATACTTTCCGAATGCACCGTAGAAATTGTAATTTTAAGATTTTCTTAAATTCATAGAATGTTTGGGAATGACGTAGAGTAAGGCATTTGTGAAAATTCTATGGCAGTATAGAGTCGGGAAGCGACCGTGCGGTTGTACAATTATTAGACACTGCAGTAAATAAAACCTAGTAAAAATGTGTCAGTCTTGTCCAGGACCGGACAATACACAGACTGGTGCGCCATAGCCAATCAGAACTACATTAGGCCTTTATGCAAATAAGCCATTTGCCACACCGGCCTGCCATCATTCACTTTGAACTGGACTGTGTGTTTACAGGCAGTAGCAATAGCACGACATTAGATCATTGGAACACATTCGCCAAAAGCTACAAAATACTGAATGGATTTCTGCAAATATGTGACTCGTTTCAGGAAACTAGGCGTATGTCGCGCATCACTACTTCACAGGAGGCATTTGAACACACATTTAAAAATAAATCTAAATATGTTTTTTGCCAGAAATTAAATTTTGAGCCTAATTGGTTTAGCCACGAAAAATGACAGGAACCTTCCCACTAGCCATGATTGGCTGAGATAATGGATGGGCTGGACATTCTGAGACATGAGTTCGGATTGGTCTGCCATGTAGCCCGCTTCTGTCTATAACATGAGCTGTGTAGGTAATCCTTTCTAATGCAGCTTTTTTTAAAGCCATCACATAGTAGAACTGCAAAAGTGTTGCTCTCCAAAATTCTGGCATTTGATTGCAAATATGCAGAGGGAGTCGAAAAGAGAACACACAGAAGTCTGTTGTATAAAACTCCTGTCTCCGGATTAAATCTTCAAACTAAGGGCAACCATGGCATCCGTGACCGAGAGTGGAGAAACATCCATCCATGTTTCTGGGTAAGAGAGTCTAGCTAGCTACATTTTCAGATATTATACGTTTCAAATTTTGTTTTCATTGCAAGTTAAAGCGTACTGTTAGCTAGCTATCTAATGTTAGCTGGCTGGCTCGCTAGCTAATGTTGCGTGTATGAACTGTGTAGTAATATTATTTGTATCTCAGAGCCATTTTAATTGCTAGTCATTGGTTGGTTAGATACCTGCAGGGTAGTAACGTTGAGTTGGGATTATGGTTCATTGTTTAGCTGCCTAGCTACATGTCTAAACAAAGAACTCCACTATGCAAGTAACCATCTCACTGTACCATTAGATTTTATTTGATATAGTATGTGTTTACCAGAGATGGTAATGTGAAGAGCAACATGACCTGCAACAAAGTCAAATTGGGATATAACGTTAGGCCAACGAGACAGTGTCCAAGTAAAGAATTCTCAGGTTGAAAGCCCTGCTTTTATTTTGTCACACTCATAACCGTAAGCTATATTCTGTAATTGGCTTGCCACGGATGATGGCGCCGACAGAGATGGTCGCCTCGCTTCAGGTTCTTAGAAAACTATGCAGTTATTTGTTTTTTAATGTACTATTTCTTACATTGTTAGCCCAGAAAGTCTCAAGTGTTATTACATACAGCCGAAAATAACTATTGGATATAAAAGCGATGTCAACTTACCATCATTACGACCAGGAATACGTCTTTCCCGAAGCGGATCCTTTGTTCGGACCTCCACCCTGGACATGGGATCTAATTCCAGAGGCCGACCCATAACAACGTCGTCGCCACAGCAGAGGCAGACGGAGCAGCCTACTTGTCAGACTCAGAAGGCGAGCACACCATCCACCGCTTCCGAGCATATTACTTGCCAATGTCCAATCTCCAGTTAACAAGGTGGACGGAATTATGTCACGAGTTGCCTTCCAGAGAGACATCAGAGATTGCAACATTCTCTGTTTCACGGAAACATGGCTCACTCGGGATACGTTGTCAGAGTCGGTACAGCCACCCAATTTCTTCACGCATCGTGCAGACAGAAACAAACATCTCTCTGGTAAGAAGAAGGGCGGGGGTGTATGCCTTATGATTAACATCAACTCATGGTGTAATCACAACAACATACAGGAACTCAAGTCCTTTTGTTCACCTGATCTAGAATTCCTTACAATCAAATGCTGACCGCATTATCTTCCAAGAGAACTCTTTTCGATTATAGTCACAGCCGTGTATATCCCCCCCAAGCAGATACCTCGTCGGCCATGAAAGAACTTCACTGGAATTTGGAAACCATACATGTAAACTGGAAACCATACATCCTGAGGCTGCATTTATTGTAGCTGGGGATTTTAACAAAGCTAACCTAAGATTAATACCCCCTAAATTCTATCAGCATATCGAATGCTCAAAACGAGCTGGCAGAATTCTGGATCATTGCCACTCTAACTTCCGCGATGCATACAAAGCCCTCCCGCGCCCTGTCTTTGGCAAATCTGACCATGAATCCATTTTGTTGCTTCCAGCCTATGGACATAAACTCAAACAGGAAACGCCCGTGCTCAGGTCAATACAACGCTGGTCTGACCAATCGGATTCCACTCTTCAAGATTGCTTCGATCACATGGACTGGGATATGTTGCGTATAGCCTCAGACAACAACATTCATGTATACGCTGACTCAGGGAGCGAGTTATTAGCAAGTGCATCGGCGATGTCGTACCCGCTGTGACTATTAAAACCTTCCCTAACCAGAAACCGTGGATTAATTGCAGCTTTCGCGCAAAACTGAAAGCACGAACCACCACTTTTAATCATGGCAAGGTGACAGGAAACATGACCAAATACAAATAGTGCAGCTATTCCGTCCACAAGGCAATCAAACTAGCAAAGCGTCAGTATAGAGACAAAGAAGAATTCAACGGCTCAAACACGAGACGTATGTGGACGGATTACAAAAAGAAAACCAGCCCTGTCACGGACATCGACGTCTTGCTCCCAGACAAATTAAACAACTTCTTTGCTCGCTTTGAGGACAATCAGTGCCACTGACAAGGCCCGCTACCAAAGCCTGTGGGCTCTCCTTCTCCGTGGCCAATGTGAGTAAAACATTTAAACCTGTTAACCCTCGCAAGGCTGCCGGCCCAGACAGCATCCCTAGCCGCGTCCTCAGAGCATGCACAGACCAGCTGGCTGGTGTGTTTATGGACATATTCAACCAATCCCTATCCCAGTCTGCTGTTCCAACATGCTCCAAGATGGCCACCATTGTTCCTGTTCCCAAGAAAGCGTAGGTAACTGACCTAAATGACTACTTCTGTCATCATGAAGTGCTTTGAGACACTAGTCAAGAATCATATTACCTCCACTCTACCTGATACCCTAGACCCACTCCAATTTGCTTACCGCCCCAATAGGTCCACTGACGATGCAACCGGTGGTGGCTCAGGCTCCGGACGCTGTCCCCACACCACCATAGTCACTCCCCGCTTCTGTATCCCCCTCCCAATGACCACCCTCCAACTAAAACCACCTAAATGAAGGGGCAGCACCGGGATAAGGGGCAGCACCGGGATAAGGGGCGGCAGGTCCTGGCTGAGGAACTCTGGCAGGTCCTGGCTGAGGGACTCTGGCAGGTCCTGGCTGAGGGACTCTGGCAGGTCCTGGCTGAGGGCTCTGGCCAGGTCCGGGCTGAGGACTCTGGCAGGTCCGGCTGAGGGACTTCTGGCAGGTCCGGGCTGAGGGACTCTGGCAGGTCCGGGCTGAGGGACTCTGGCAGGTCCGGGCTGACGGAAGGCTCTGGCTGATCCGGTCTGGCGGAAGGCTCTGGCTGATCCGGTCTGGCGGAAGGCTCTGGCTGATCCGGTCTGGCGGAAGGCTCTGGCTGATCCGGTCTGGCGGAAGGCTCTGGCTGATCCGGTCTGGCGGAAGCTCTAGCGGCTCCTGTCTGGCGGACGGCCTAGCGGCTCCTGTCTGGCGGACGGCTCTGTAGGCTCATGGCAGACTGCGGCTTGCAGGCTCAGGCAACGGGCGGCTTTGCAGGCCAGCTCATGCAGACGGACAGTTCAGACGGCTTAGGGCAGACGGGCAGTTCAGACGCGCTGGGCAGACGGGCAGTTCAGGCGCGCGGGCAGACGGGCAGTTCATGCGCCGGCTGGGCAGACGGCAGTTCAGGCGCCGCTGGGCAGACGGGCAGTTCAGGCGCCGCTGGCAGACGGGCAGTTTCAGGCGCCGCTGGGCAGACGGCAGTTCAGGCGTCCGCTGGGCAGACGGGCAGTTCAGCGCCCTGGGCAGACGGCAGACTCTGGCCGGCTGAGACGCACTGTAGGCTGGTGCGTTACCGGAACTGGAGGTACCGGGCTAAGGACACGCACCTTCAGGCTAGTGCGGGGAACAACAACAGGGCACACTGGACTCTCGTGGCGCACTCTAGGCCTGGGCGTGGTACCGCGAACTGGAGGTACCGGGCGTGAGGCACGCACCTTCAGGGCGAGGCGGGGAGAAGAACAGTGCGTACAGGCTCTGGAGACGCACAGGAGGCTTGGTGGCGTGGTGCCGAACTGGAGGCACTGGGCTGGAGACACGCACCATAGGAGAGTGCGTGAGGAGGAACAGGGCTCTGGAGATGCACTGGAAGCCTGGTGCGTGGTGTAGGCACTGTGGTACTGAGCTGGGGGGGGAAGGTGGCGCCGGATATACCGGACCGTGAAGGAGGACACGTGCTCTTGAGCACCGAGCCTCCCCAACCTTACCAGGTTGAATGGTCCCCGTAGCCCTGCCAGTGCGGGCGAGGTGAATAGCCCGCACTGGCTATGCAGGCGAACCGGGGACACCACCTGTAAGCTGGTGCCATGTACGCCGGCCCGAGGACGTACTGGAGACCAGATACGTTGGCCGGCTTTCAGGCACTCGGCTCGATGCCCAACCTAGCCCTCCCAGTGCGGCAAGGTGGAATAGCCCGCCACTGGCTAAGCACCGTTACTTGGACACCGTGCGCTTTACCGCATACCACGGTGTCTGACCAGTACGACGCTCTCTCACTCCACGGCAAGCCCGGGGAGTTGGCTCAGGTATCCAACCCGGCTTCGCCACACTCCCCTTTAGCCCCCCCCCCCCCCCAAGAAATTTTGGTGAGCCTCGGGCTTCCAGCCTCTCTTACGTGCTGCCCCTCAATCCACCGCTCCTGGGCTGTGTGCCTCCTTCACCTCCCGAGAGCGGCGATTCTCTCCAACCCCTTCCCCAGGGTCCTTTTCCGTCCATTATCTCCCAAGACCATTCCTCCGTGCCAGTAGTCCTGTGTACTGGCCGCGCTGCTGCTCCCCGTTGCTACGCTGCTTGTCCTGGTTTGTGGTGTTCTTAAAGGTTTTCTTCCTGGTGAAGAGAGGACCAAAATGCAGCGTAGCCAGTGCTCAACATGTTTAATTATAAGAACAAGTGAACACTACAAACAACTTACAAAATAACAAACGTGCAAAACCGATACAGACCTATCTGGTGCAGAACACAAACACAGAGACAGGTAACAACCACCCACAACGAACACAGTGAAACAACCTACCTAAATATGACTCTTAATTAGAGGAACGCAAAACACCTGCCTCTAATTAAGAGCCATACCAGGCAACCCTAAACCAACATAGAAACACACAACATAGAATGCCCACACAAAACTCACGCCCTGACCATCACACACATACAAAACAACAGAAAACAGGTCAGGAACGTGACACAGACTCAAATCTCTGGCCACTTAAATAAATGGACTCAATAAAGGTATCACTAGTCACTTTAAAAACGCCACTTTAATAATGTTTACATATCCTACATTACTCATCTCTTATCTATATACTGTGTTCTATGCCATCTACTGCATCTTGCCTTCGCTCATCCATATATTAATATGTACATAATCTGTTCATCCCTTTACATTTGTGTGTATATGTGTATAAGGTAGTTGTTGTGAATGTTAGATTACTGTTAAATATTATTGCATAGTTGGAACTAGAAGCACAAGCATTTCGCTACACTCGCATTAACATCTGCTAACCATGTGTATGTGACCAATAAAATTGATTTGATTAACTTGTAAATAATGATTCAATTTGTAAGTCGCTCTGGATAAGAGCGTCTGCTAAATGACTTAAATGTAAATGTAAATGTTGTTTAGAGTTTTTTCCTGAAATAATGAATACAAATGAGCTAAAGTGAAGACGTTGTTAGCTTTATGACATGGTCATCATTTTAACTGGCTAGCCAGCTAAGGTAACATTAGCTAGCTAGCTAATAAGCTAGCTAATAAGCTAGAAATTAACCAAAACATTGTTTAGAAAGTAGTTGCCAGGTTTGCTAAATTGACATATCCTAAATTCATTTTTAAACAGGTGGGTTTATTGGTGTTAAAATACACCAACCTTTAGTCTTGAAATCTTTGGTTGTTTAGTACATGGCCTCATGTGGATCCTTAAAGAGATGGGTGGAGCTAAGGCTTAAGAGGGTGGGAATAATGCTGAATGGGTTTAGACAAAGAGCTCTCCAGTAGGTATACCAAAAACATTCAAGGGCCATTTTCTCAAAAGTGGGGTTACAGGTTTAGCAACTTTCAGAATTACTTTCCCGATATACCATTTTCTAGCTCTGAGTCTCTACGTTTATCCAATGTATTAAAAAAACACCATTTCAAATGTTGCTACATAAGACCAAATCGAGCCGGTCGGTCACATATGTAAATACCGCAGGAGTCCTCTTACATTTGGGAACTTTACAGTCCTATTGATCAAACAACCATGAAAAGGTAGGTGCTTTCTCCCTCAGTTATGCACATCAACAAGAAGAACAAGATCAACATCTAATGCTAGCCAGAGCAAGATGAGCTAAAATCTAACGAGGGGATATTAGCTAAACCCTCTCAAACCTTTTCTGTTTGTTTCTTTTCTGTCTGTTTCATATCTGCAAAGTAGTTAAAACGCTGTCAGTTCCACTTTAAGCAGGCTAAGAGAGACTTTCAAAGCAGAATTACTTTCCCATGTCCTTTCATCCACTCCACTCCTCTCCTCTCTGTGTAGTGCCCAGTGTGCTCTCTCTTTCTCAGTCCAATGGGCATTTAATTGGGAGGAAGTGAACGTGGTGGAGGAAAAGAGAATAAAGGCCTGGTTTGCACCACGCAGAACAATTTATCACTGCATGACAACTCATTGAAGTGTTGGGGACGTTTGTGAAATGAACGCTCCCTTTTAATGAGGGTCTCTCCATTTCATACTCTTTCTCCACCTGAGACCGAGCCACCTCTCTCTCTACTTCTATTTTTCTCTCTCCCTTCTTTCCCCTCAGAGAGGTTGTAACAGGGGGGACTGCTGTGTGTGTGTGTGTGTGTGTCACCGGAAACAGGTCATACAGTCTCTCCACCAGGCAGTCATCCCTCACTGCCTCCTAAAACAACACTAACCACTTTCCAATAGTGTCAGCTGGACCTCCAGAGCCCGCTCATCTCAGAGCTTATCTTCTTATTAGAACAGGCCAGTGCAGGGGAGGCAGGGTGAGAAGTGCTGCTGGATTCAATGGCTACTTTGATAGTGGAGATCTCCACTGAGTGCCAGCTTGGGTACAGAGGTCTAATGAGAGAGCATGCTGGGAATCCCATGGCCAGGGTCTGTTGGTGTTGGAAATAACACACAACTATCACGACGGAGGCCTCAGGGCCATTATATAGAGAGTTGGTTGTTTCCTGGATAGCACTGAACTCACTGTTCATTCACTCATTGACTAACTGCAAAGCTCTAAAGAAAGGAGGAATGGGATTGAAGAGAGAAGATCCAGGATCATATTTAGGAGACATTCAGACACAAGTGTATATCACAAGTAAATATTATAATTTGAACAAACATTTTTAAGGAAAGTGCAGTATTCACAGATTTATGAGGTTCCTATATTCATAGATGACCCTATACTGTAAGGAAAATTATATGCGGCTCTAGTTCTACATTCTTTATGAGTACACATGATTTATGGGTAAACCTCTCCTACACCAACTGAAGTTTCTCAATGACACACTGGTGACTGGACAAATCCTTCCCTAAAATATGAATTACATTATGGAGTTTACAATAAAAAATAAAATACCTTGATGTGAGTTGAGAGGTGTAAAATACAAGGTGGACAAATCACAAAACTACAGAAGCACTTTGAAGCTGCAAAAACAACAGCATCAAACATGGATTAAAAATATTTTTTTAGTTTGTTGTGATTATGTTTCTCAAAAGCTTTCTGGTGATTTCTTGCTCTCTCCACAGTCTTAAAAAACATATTTGTCTGCGAGCTCTTCAAACTTCTGGTTGATTTCTTCAAGGGAATCACTTTCAAATCTTAGGACATAAAACCTTTTAAGTTACAATACTATTCTATCTTTAATGTGTACCCATGTTCAACTTATTCACTTTATTCACTAGCATGCTCTCTCAGACTGCCTCCTTCCCACATGTACTGTAGGTTTACAAATGAGTGTTCTTCACAGGTAAACACAAGAACTCTGAGTTAGTACAAATTAACTTCCTTTTGGAAGGTAGTTTTGAGTAGTTATTGAATATTGGCTCTTACAGTGAACAGACAGGAAGTAAACCACCTTCTGGAGCACAGTGGCCAGGAATTGCTTCTTCTCATGCGGGGCTAGGAAGCTGGTGAATAAAACATGTCTAGAAGTAGAACCACTATATTTTAACTTTATAGGACAAATCGCCTGCAAGGCTCATGAATACCACACCTGCAATATCTACATCAATTGATCAGGTGAGGGGGAGGAGCCTGTATCCCTGATGAATACAAATGACAGCGAGTTTCAGCACTCCAGGAGAGGAGACACCAAGGTCAGGCACCAGGGACACAATGGGCTCTCTGCCTGCCCCAAAACACAGGCAGGGTTTGTGGAGGGGTGAGGGCAGCAGCAGGGGGGCTAATGCATCTGAATGGGCTGGTGATGGTATAGCGACGCCCTGCTGATATTCTGCTTCTGCCTGCTCATCCGTGGAGTCTGGGCTGGGCCTCAGGGCTATAGGAATGCAGCCAGGGATGCAGCTCTGTCAGTATCAGCCTGCTCTATGTCAGCCTCAAATCTATCACTTTCAGCCGATCGATAGAGAGCTCTTCCCCTACTCGGGTATAGGCCTGGTAGGGATGACCTGTTCTCTCTGACTGATTTTCTCACCCGGCTCTGATCAAGATCCATATAGCCAGCTTAGCTTGGCTTAGCTGCCCTCTGGACAGAAACCTCCCTATTCAGGCTCAAAGGTCAACTCCACTGCTAAATGCATTACCACCACCAAAATCCTCCCACCCGGTTCTCTCTCAAGCCTCACAGGGTCACGTTTGCTTTCAGATAGAAGACCAAAACAGACCATCTGTGAAAATACTGAAAATACTGAAATTCATCTTTTTGACAATCCTCTCTATCCAATGTTTTAGGGGTTTGATCTATTAGTTTTACACAGGGGAAGAAAACAACACATTTTGTATCAATGGGGCATCTACATTTTGGCCAGATGTGGAGAGCAAAACTTGGTATACACCAATAAAATAGCAAACTTTAAAAGGAAGCCACAATCACGACACCTTTTTTATCCTTTCAATTATGTAGATATTTTAAGACAGTCTGTATTTTACATCTGACACCAAAATAATACACCATTAAAATAAGCACTTCCACTCTTTAGAAAATTGAAAACTCGCAAACTTAGTTCCACACAAGTGCAGTTCCCACCCACACTAGGCTTGCCGCTTTATCAAAAACAAGTGGGAATTGCCTATCTCTTCCAGTCTATTGTAGAAAAGGCTTTGTAGAGAAGGAACAAGGATGGATAGAACAGCTCCTTCTCATTTAGAAAGCAGTTTAAATGGGTATTTAAACAGAGAGTCCTATGTGTCAAGGAGAGAGTGGCTCCGGATCAATACATGTGTTGTACTCATTAACATTACATGTATTATGACACATGTGAACACCGCAGTAGACTCAATTAGCTAGCGCTATCTCTCATCAGCCTCCCAGCTCTACTGTACCAGCTTCTAATGGATTGCCACTTCAGGATTCATACATCAGCCTCAATTGTAGACTCTATGAGTCATGCTATGCAAAGAAATGCAATGCTTTGCCCTGGCAAGGCAATCAGCTAGAGTAATGCATGAGTGCCATTCAATAATGGGAGGAAAACACAGGTCCCTGTAGTGTAGTGTAATGCAGGGGTTCCCAACTGTTTTTCCATAGGGCCCCCTTTCCCACATTTAAAATGTTTTATTGTTTATTGACAGCCTACAGTATATTAAATACAACACTAGCTTGATTTTGTATAATTTGAGGGACCTATTTTTAAGCTAATCTCCTGCAATTCTATGTAGTTTAATAAGACACCTGAAATCTTTTAGGTGGGCTATTTAAATATAATAATAATACTTTTTAGACACGATTTCCCCAAATGTTATTGCATTACCAAATATTATTAACCTTTATTTAAACAGGGGAAACAAACTGAGACAGTCTCGTTTACAGTTGTGCCCTGTGATACAACAATAAAAACAACACAGCAATTCATAAAATGTAAAAACAAACAAAATTAAAATGTATAAAAAGTACAAGATGGGGATTAAAAATATGAAAATAAATAAACTTCTATAAGAAAAACACATTACAAAACTCAATCACAGTTTATAGTTAAAAAGTTAATGTAATGTGCATTTAAACTGTCTTACAGGCAGCAAAACATCTAACTGGAATTCTCTCTGCAATCATTCCATGAGTGTGGAGCATGATATTCAAATGCTGTTTTGCCTAACTCAGAGTGAATCCAGGGTATCTCTAGCACTAGCATGTCCTGTGACCGAGTCTGATAAATACTGTCTGACCACTGGATTTTTTAGTTAAGATAATTAGGATTAAGATAAGTTTCTGCAAGACAGCTTTATAGACAAATATCAACCAGTGTCTGGCCCTTCTAAAAGTCAGAGTGAAGTGTACAAAAGGCAATGACGTGTGCAAAAGTTTGCACCAGTAACAAAGCGCAATGCTGCATGATACATTGCTTCCAATTCCTTCAGTACTGATGCTGATCCATGCATATATAAAACATCACCATAATCAAGCACTGACATGAAAGTGGCCTGTACAATTTCCTTTCTGTCCTGTGATGACAGACAAGATTTTTTCTATAAAAAAATCTATTTCTCAATGTCAGCTTCTTTACCAGCTCAGTTATATGAGTTTTGAAAGAGAGATGATCATCTATCCAAATTCCAAGGTATTTATAGGTGGGAACACGTTCCAGAAGACAGCCATCGTAGCAATGTTCAGATTTTACAATTGTATACTTTTGGATTGTGAAAATACCATTTACTTAGTTTTACTTGAATTAAGCACCAGCCTAGGATCTACAAGTTCATCTTGAAGCAATTGAAAGTCAAACTGCAGTAATGTAAATGCTTGAGGGAGTGATGGGGCTGTGGCATATAGTACTGCGTCATCAGCATAGAAATGAATGTTGTATTTTTTCACTGAGTTACAGATATCATTTATGTATATAGTGAATAATAAAGGACCTAAAATGGAACCTTGTGGGACTCCTTTGTGAACAGTGACAAAACCTGATTTTACTCCATCTGCAATAATAGTCTGAGATCTATCACTGAGATAATTCTGAAACCACAAACATGTATCTGAGGCCAACCCCAATGAGGTCAGTCTATTCAGTGGAAGAGAATGATCAACTGTATTGAAAGCCGTCGACAGGTCAACAAACAAAGCAACACAGTTCAACTTCTTATCCAAAGCTCTTACAATACAATTTACAACCAGTGTGGTGGCTGTGATAGTACTGTGCCCCGGTCGGTCTAAAACCGTATTCAGTATGTATTCAGTATGCAGTTGTCAGACAAGAAAGAGTGCAGCTGTACATTTACCAATGACTAACATTTTTGCAAGACAAGACAGCTCAGAGATTGGTCGATAATTATCAAGGTCACCAGTATCCCCATCTTTGTGCAGAGCCAGCACATAGGCAGTTTTCCAAATCTTAGGTATGACCCCAGAGGTCAACGTGAGGTTAAAAAGATGAGTAAGAACACCAGAGATAAGTGGTGCAGCTCTAGCCAGCAACACTGGCTCAAGTTTGTCAGCCCCTGTTGCTTTCTTAGTGTCTATGGCTAGCAAGGCATCAATAACTTTATCCTCTGGGAAGAGGCTTAGTGAGAAACTCTGACCATCAGCATACTCATGCATAATCCCTTCATATGTATCTTTTCTTCCTTCATTTGTGGTTGACATTTTCACCAAAAGATTGCCTGCTGCAATGAAATGATTGTTGAAGGAACTATCAATGGCATTCTTATCAGTAATGAGTCCAGTATCCAACCCTATCTGATTTGGGAGTGTAGAGTGCATATTATTCTTTAATGTTTTAAGTACTTTCCAGAATTTGGCTGGATTCCCGAAACAGTCATTTAAACTGGTCACATAGTAATCCAATTTTGTAATTCTAACAAGTCTGATGCACAGGTTTCTCAGCTGCCTAAAAGTTAGCCAGTCAGAACTAGAATAGGTTTTTCTTGCCTTAGCCCATGCTACATCTCTTTTACCAATAGCATCAGAAATGTCTGAACTAAACCATGGGTTTGATCTATTCTTTGCTCTAACCTTAGTGTATGGAGCGTGTTTATCGGCAATGGAAATAAAAACACTAGTAAATTTTTCGAACGCCAACTCGGCTCCATTTATATTACAAATAGAGTCAAGATTACTATGGGAAAGATCCTGTCAGAAAGCTTGTTCACTAAAGTTTCTATAATTTATTTTCGTGATAATATAAGGTTTGGCCCTATGAATTTTGACATCTCTAATACATGCAATGGGGCAGTGATCACTGACACCTAGTGAAAATACTCCCCTAGCTCTATATTTCTCAGGTGCATTTGTTAGTATATAATCAAGCAATGAGGACTTTGTAGGCACCTTAAGATTTGGCCTTGTTGGCTGAGTGATTAATTTACCTCCGTACAAAAGTCTTTAAAACTGTCTGAGTCCTGTGTTTTCCAATCAAAGTTCAAATCTCCTAGGAAAATGACTTCAGTTGTTAAATGGCTAAGCATATTCTTACTAGAAGGTGGGCAATATACTCCAACGATTGTAACATTACAATTGTTACCCAATGTGAGACTTAGAGCTAACACTTCAAACTGATTTGGAATGGAGACAGATTTAATTAGTGCAATGGAGAGGTAATTTTTAGCATAGATAACCACTCCTCCCCCTCTACTCATCCTGTCAGCTCTAAAAACATTGTACCCTCTTAATAAAATAAAAAATGTACAATATACTATGTATATTCAAATGTAAAACCCCAAGTCCCTTACAGTTTTAATATGTTTAATTATGATAATTTAAATGAACCCTCAATTTAATTATACATATTCTGTTTTACAGAAAGTGATTTGATCAATTGATAGCGACAGAGTCACACATTGTATAAGATTACTTCCTAAGCAAAGTCCAATTTCCTTGACTCCTCGACTTTAGGTCGTAGCTCAGCTTCTCATTGTTACAGAGATAAACCAAAGATATTTCCATGTGCATCAAGTTTTACAGCTTGTTTCTAGCCTAAAGCATTGGTGATTTATGTGTCGCTTTAGATCTGTATAAACAATTGCGAATTGTTAATATAAAAAAAGATAACTTTGCCCTCAAAACCCTTGGTGTAGTGTATTGTTGCATCGTGTCGTGTGCTGCTCGGACACTGATTGAGACCAGAGTATTCTGGCATCTCTACTTACAGGTATACCTTAATACATAGAATATTCAGTTGCATATTATTCTATCTGCACCCAGCCCCTGATATTAAAACAATGCACAAACTTCACTGTGATGTATTTGTGCTCATGTCTGACAGGGTGCTGGATACATGCTCTGCTCACATACCTGTGTGCTGACGATGTGTTTGATAAATCACTTTCCTGCCATTTCACTTGCCTGGCACCAAGGTGCAAGGAATTAAATGAATGTGGGAAAATAACACATCAATAAGGGAACATTATGAATGCATGCATAAGGAAATCTACAGTAAAGTGTTACCAAACATTCAACTGAGTATCATTGATGGATTACTGTATCATTTGGGAGAGGAAGTGGCCAGAGAAGGCCAGGGTGATGATGTATTGTTTAACGATACCATTCAGAAAGCACATGAATACAAACCACTTCTTTAATTTCTCCTCATCTCCATGCTGTTTGAATGAGCTGTGTTTAAGTGAGCACAGTTTGCTGCCGATGTTGGAGCAGGAAGACATATGAGTGGTGATATGATGCATGCCTAGTCTTCTCACTCTCTCTTCATCCCTGGAGTAGAGCAGCGTGGGTAATGATCATGAGGCTGGGCAGGAACGTATTACTTCAGGATAGTAAAGGATAATGGGCCAGCCTCCTGCTGCGTTGCTGAGGAATCAGCTCAGCCACCAATTACTGCCTTTAAGATCCATCCATCCATGACCCAAAAAACACACAGCTACTTCCCACTACAGGGGCAGAAGGGACGCCATAGGGAGGAGGTGAGGAGAGATACTACTGTATATTAAGGTATGTTTGTCTGGATTAAACAAAAGAAGGGAAGAAAGAAGAGAGGGGGAGAAGGAAGGAGGAGGGAAAATGCTGTGGGAGGGAAAGCTCTTCTGAAAGTGAGAAAAGGACAGCTGTAGACAAGAGGAGAGAGAAAAGTGTTTAAGGTGTTTCTCTGCTCTTTCTTCTCCGATACTTCTGAATTCCCTTTTTTTTTTAAAGGCTTTTAAAATAATTGCAGCATTTGCAGAAATCCTGCTTCAAGATTTGAAATGGGTGACAAACCATTGAACAGTGCTGGGAGCTGGCAGTGTGCAGGTGTCCCTGCTACAGGAGGAGGCTGCTTCAAAGAGGAAAGAAAGAGAGCTCATCTTTCCAAAAATTCCTCTCTCTCAGAGGTGTCACCTACAGTAGAGCCCTATCACTTGACTCCGGAAGTGCAATAAAAAGGCCTTTTTTTGTTATAATCAATTAGAACAAGGGCACAGTCATTTAGAGCATGCCGTAAATGGGTTGAGGAGCAACTGAGGTAATAAGCCATGACTGTTATCCAACCCTGAATAAGCTTGCCATTATTAATAATCATTAGCTTTATTACATCATAACCTTTAAGGCATGGTCACTTATGGATTCCCCCTTTCTGTTTAAGGGATTATTTCTGGCCTAAACTCAATTAGCTTCTCTGTCATGGCAAAAGACAATCTAGCCTATTAGCCTAATTAGTCCTAATTACAGATGAAAGCCTCTTCTTACCAAAGCGACAGCGCTGTTGTGTCAACAGATGCCTTCAGTATGCTCTCTGAAGTCTCCCCACTCAACTCGATTAAAGAGATTTGAGCAGCCCACTTTCTTTCTTTCTCTTTCTCTCTGACTTTCTTCCTTTCTCTCTCTCTTTCTCTCTGATTCTCTGTCACCCACCACTGATAATAATGCTCTTCTCTTCTCCCTGGCCTGTAAAGAGCTGCCTGCTCTTCTCTCTGAACTCTCTACATCCCCAAACATAAGGGATCAACAGCTGGAAGACATCATCATTCTGTCACTGATACAGGTCTTTGTCCAGTCTCCTGTCCTACCACAGAGACACAATGTAACACTGTCTTTGTCTCAGAAACACAGTTATGTTCTTGTTTTTCCACTGGCAGGGGGGAAGTGGGGAGAGGAAGTAATCTATGGGCTTTTCATGCCAGAGTGATCCCAAGTAATCTAATTCAGCCTTCCTCGCTGGTTTGCCTTCTCTTGCAATGACGCATGCAGATTGCACAAACACATTTACAGACACATGCTCAAGTCTCTCTGTGTGTGTGTGTGTGTGTGTGTGTGTGTGTGTGTGTGTGTGTGTGTGTGTGTGTGTGTGTGTGTGTGTGTGTGTGTGTGTGTGTGTG
>NC_036872.1:14706388-14715028 GCF_002910315.2 Salvelinus sp. IW2-2015
ACAGTATGTAGTGTGTGTGTGTGTGTGAGGGTACTGTATGTGCTCTGTGACAATGTCTGAGGTTGTGTGTGTGAGTTGTGTACACAATGTGAGTCTATGGTGTGTCGTTTTTTTCTCTTGGGGTTTAGTGATGAAGAAGGTGGGAAGACTCAGTGTGTCATGTCCTTAAAATACATTCCACAAAGGAGAGGCAGCGAGGGAAAACCAGTATACTGACCAAGGAAATGGTCTGACACGAGTCTGCACTTTACAGGCCAGGGTACTTCCCTCTCAAACTATTGATTATAGGACTGGAGTAGGGCTGGACACCAACAGCCCTATATCCTGTCAACCTTATGGGTTGCTCATGTCAAAATGTCAATATCAGTAATGGAAATGTCAATCGTGCATTGACCAGGTGTAGTCCTGAGATATGCATTGAAATGTTAAGTCCCTCCATTACATGCAGTGTTATGACCATAGAAATATAATTACTAGAATGGAAATCTATATCTACTAGAAAGGGCATCTATTGCTAAGGTCATCACTGGCTTAATGGAAGGCTTCCTGAATAGAATACTGAATCAGGACAGGGTAGCTAAACATAAGAGGTTACATAGCACATCCATACAGTACACATCTGTAATCTGTTCTAATGTATTTGAATACACCATTCATCTTCTCATATGAGCCTCGCACCATAATGTTTATGCCTTAATTGATTTAGCCAAGTTTATCAAATTATTCTAATAGCAGGTTAAATATGATGGCTCTTTGTCGCTATAGAAAAGCCTTTATAATCAGCCTTGAACCATAAATCCTTATTCCACTCAAAATGTATAATGATTTCATCATAATACCAGGCACTATTAGTGATGGATTAGTGCATGGGTGTAGAAGTGTACAGTGCTTTCACAAAGATCCCAAGTCAGTCTATAATTCTGGCAGCCACAGAAACACCTTAAAATGCATTTCCTCATTTATAATTTTGCAAATACTGTATACCAAAACATGAGCAAATGTATCTGCAAATGAGAGAAATGACTGAGCCTTAAATGGATATCGTGCTCATTCTCATACCCACATAAAGCTCCCTCAGAGACAGTATGGAATACAGTTGTTAAAAAAGAAATGCTATTTATAATTTGTGTCAATGCAAAGCGTGGGTGCAAATATCCCTTTTATATGGCAGGCACATTATTGACACGTCAGACGAATGAAAGGAATATCAAAAGGGAACTATGGGTATAATCTACCTCTGTAAAAAAAAAGAAAAAAAAAAAAGCATAAATTATTTTGGAAATTGATCTGTGGGGTACAAGAGTTAGAGTAGCGGCATTCCTCTCAGCACAGCAACACAGGCAAATGCAGCCACCCACAGGCACCTATTATGTAGCTATAGGCGCTGCTAATATGGAATTATTTCTACTCGACAGTGCACTCACAACATTCATTATGCATACCGCAAACAGAAATAAAGCTCTTCCAGAAAATCACATATCTCAACACTGGCAAGCAACATGTCATGCTTGTAAGTGGGCGTAATTGATCTCTCTGGTATCTTTCTGTTGCTTTTCTGGATCTAACTCTGTTTAGAAAGCCAAGGCAAATGAGGCGAGAGATGTTCTGTGAAGTTCAATGGAGTAGCTTTGGTGAATCCATCCAATAGAGAGGCTAATCTGTATAGCAGCCTAAAGAGAGAAACACACCTGCAGGCCTACCCTCAGGCCACAGAGAGCCTCCAGGCCCCACACAGGGCCTGCTGAGGGCCACATGCACCCACTCCTCCTCCATTCCAAAACACACACTCCACAGGCAAAACACTGAAGCTAAAGGTCTGCGATTTCAGTGTAGTGACATCAGGAATCAAAGATCTAAGATTTCTTAGATGTGTAATGTACAAGACCTATACACATATTACTCCACAATAATAATATACAGTAAGTGATTGTACAAAATATGCAATAGATGTACAAAAGTCAAAGTTGTGAATAGAAAAACAATTATGTGAAGCATCGTCACTGCTGTGAACAGCAGGATGCACAGTGTGTAACCTACAAAACTGAGTGAACTTTGTGCTCTTCAGATCTCTGGCACAGTCCATCTGCTCTGTGTGTTGTAGTGATTGTGACTGGCTGACTGGCACCACTCACCATGGCCAGGGGCACAATGCCCCCCAGGTCCTTCTGGGCCAGTCGGATCTCTGTCTCTGCCTCCTGCGTCGTGGCACGGCTGCCCGGGTACTCCACCTGCCACGTGATCCAGCGGCTGCCCAGTGGACCCAGGAAGCTGTCCACCTCCAGGTCCACCTGTAGGACTCTCTGCACACCCTCCTCAGACCTGCAGCACAGACAGAGAGAAAGAGATGGGAGAGGATCAGTATTCTATTAGAAAGTAATAGTGTGTCCGTCCATGAGCTCTACCAACACACAGTCCTAATCGAATTATTAAAAATAGTGGAGTCTGATGACTAAATCAATGTCCCTGACATTTTAGACTGTGCATCTGCAAAAGGTCAACTCTGGTCCATGGTATGATATGCACTGTTAATAGCTATTTCTCACAGCTCTATATTGACATTTTTCATACTGCCCATACGGCTACAGTTGATCTGTACAGTACTGTAATACATATTCATCTTTATCTCAGAGGGAGGCTACAAGTAACTGTCTGGACATGAAGTCTTGGGTGTTAACCACTGCCCTCATTTGCAGCAGCAGCACAGTATGAATATATAGCATTACAGTATATGCAATGCAGGGAGAATATACAGCAGGGCTGCAGACAAATGGAGAGCGTTGATAATATCATTTCCCGGTGACACCATAAGTCTCTGGTGCTCAGAGTTTAAATAAATAGCCAGGAGGCAGCAAAGGTCAGCTTTACACAGACGCAGGAAATGGAAATGGCACAAGATCTGTTAGCCTTGTCTGGCGTGTCAAATGGCAGGGCTCAGGGCCAATACATTTCACGCACTGTCTCCGAGGCCCAACGGCACTAAACAGCATCTCCTTCATTTGAGGCTGACCAGAAAGAAAGAACGAGAGAGAAAGAGAGAAATATGCACCCTCTCTGAATCTCTTCTGGTGCTGCTTGGCCTCAGGACAACGACGGCAGTTTGTCTACTGTATCTATGGCACATACAGTATGGCACCCTACAGATCAACACATCTAATTACTTTCCCAGCTTCATTCCAAGACCGCAAACCAATTTGCCCATTTTTTTTATTGTGGTGGTGAACAAAGAACATGCGTAGTACTTCGAGAAAAGACATCTGAGCAAATATATAATGTCCTCAATTATGAATGTGACTCAGAAAACAGGAAAACTATGAATAATAGACCAGGCGTTTTATTTGCTGAACCCTGGGTTTTTGTAAGGCACATACTCACTTCCCATTCTCTTATTTATTTTCAATCAGAGAGAATGAGTGATTTGTGTCCTAGCACACAACAACCCAATTTCTACAAGAAACGGAAGTGAGTATAAATATTTAAAAAGACAACCAACCAAATAACTTGTGCCGCATTCCATAACAGAGTAGCAATCAGTGAGGAGAGAGCTGGGTTGTGCTGGGCTGTCAGAGCAGTGGCATGGTAGAAAACGGCCTTACATAACTGCTACATCCAGTCCCTCTGTCAAAACAGATGGCAATTTGGGTTGGAAGACCAATAAAAGCGTTGAGGTCATCAACCAAACAACGATGACAGCTGATGAACAGATTGACCAGAGTTTATAACCTTTGAACGGTATGTACAGTCACAGGACTGCACTTTGGGCTGTGTCACTGGTAATCTGAAAAATGCCCTAGTTTCCTCACCCACTCAGATTTCAGTGCAAACATGATCCTCTGGTAACATCAAATTCAGAATACAATAGAATATACAAAGTACAGAGTCAAACTAATGAAGGTGTCTAAGGAGAAGCAGGATTCAGCTGTGCATGGTATGACGTGAACTCAAACACTGACATTATTTCACCATTTGTCTCTTCTCTGAGCAAATTCTTCTGCATAGGAACAGAGAATCCATTCAGGTTTTTGATTTAGAGATGTCAATTATTGCCCTCCCTACGGCATCATAGGTGGCATTTTTTAATAACTGCTGTGAAAATGAAGGACTTTATGAGGTTTCAAATTTCATCTGAATATAGAACACCAGCTCCTGAGATATCAGGGAGATACAATTGCAGATGACAATTTTCTTTGTTCTATGAGCGTAACCTTAACACAGACATTCTGCAATTTTGAAAACTGAAAAATCTGACTGCAATAAAATGTTTGAATAATGAAGACAGTAGAAAATGAGATATGAGGTGAGAGGGGAGGATATGGGAGGAGATGAATGTGAAGAATGAGGAAATATCTAGGAGAAGAGGAATTCACATAGCTACATGTGCATATTATTTTGGCCCTTTAACTTTGATGACATCACCTTGTTCATGAGAGCAGTAGCATGTGTTAGAGAAGTCCTGGTGAGCAGCCACAGTAATGCATATTAAAGGAGAATTTAGCTTTTTTTACAACCAAACCAAAGGGTCCAGACACTTTTTTTGCAATTTCACTTGTTTGTGCGAAATTTACCCCAACCAGCAATTCACTTCCTCATTGTTGTTGTGCAGTACGGGGGCTCTGAAAGAACATGAACGAAGGCTCCAAAAACACTCAAATATGTCCTTTTAGAAATGGAAACTCTCAGTATAGTGATGCATGTCTTTAAATGTTGTACATGAAATTGTTTCATTCCGAACTTTATCCTCCACGTTATATTCCATTTTGTTGCAACTTAGAGATTTGGTTGTAAAAAAGCTAACTTCTCCTTTAACACTTGACGGACTGGTGTGGGAGTTCTACCATGCAGGTAGGGTTGACAAGCCTGGAAAAAACATTATTCTACAGCATAGTAACACTCACTGTGAGTCACTGAATAGGAACAGGTGCTATAGGTAAAATACAGCGTGAACGTGTGAGTGTCTTAGTGCTTCTATTCAACAGAACTTGTAAGCTGTCAGAATGTGATGCATTTAATTAAATGAAGATGTCACGCCCTGATCTGTTTCGCACCCCCCTCCAGGTGCTGCCCATCTTCCCCGTTAGCCCCTGTGTATTTATACCTATGTTCTCTGTTTGTCTGTTGCCAGTTCGTTTTGTTCGTAGAACCTACCAGCATTTTTACCTTTGCCGCACTATTCTGGATTACCAACCTCTGCCTGACCCTGCCTGCCGTCCTGTACCTTTGCCCCTGTTGTTGTAATAAACATTGTTACTTCAACACAGTCTGCATCTGGGTCTTACCTTGAAATGTGATAGTACGAACTGGCCATGACTGACCCAGCAGACTTGGACCAGCTCCGCTACGCCATCTCCTCCCAAGGAGCCACTATTGGTAGGCACGAGGAGTTGCTTCACGGTCCAATGGAGGGGTTCCAGACTGTGGCCAAACGTCACGACCAAGCATTGGACACATTGCAGGAGCAATTCCATGGGCTGTCTACTAGGCAGCCTATCACGATGCCTCCCGCCCCGCAGTAACCCAGCTGGTAGCAGAGCCATCACTCCGGTTTCCCGGGAACCCCACTTACCTCCCCCGGAGCGCTTCGATGGAGAGTCGGGTGTTCCCTCGTATGGAGCTGCAGCCTTCCTCCATCCCCTCGGACCTCTCTAAGATAGCATACCTCATCGCACTGATGTCCGGGAGGGCCCTTGCCTGGGCTACGGCCGTTTGGGAATGACAGTCGGCCGTATGCATCAGTCTGGAGGAATTTGTGGCGGAGGTGAAAAACATTTGAGGCTCCGGTGTCCGGGAGATTTGGAAGTTGTTTGGCAGTTACTCCAGCTTCGACAGGACTCCCTCAGTGTGGCAGACTATGTGGTGGATTTCCGCAAGCAAGCAGCGGAGTGTGCCTGGAACTCGGAAGCACTGTTCGACACGTTCCTACACGGATTATCGGAGGAAGTAAAGGACGAGCTTACAGCCCAGGAACTACCGATGGATCTCGACTCACTCATCGCTTTAACCATCCGGCTCGATGGTCGGCTATGGGAATGTAGGAGGGAGAAGAGGTCTGATTGCAGTCCCAATCGCTCACTCAAGGATCCCAGCTTTCATCTGATGAACTCCGGAAGTCCCTGGTGTCTACGTTTCTGAGAAGATCTGAGCTGACCCAAGTTCATCCAAGAGCCTCCGAAGACTGCCGATTCACCTCTTCCCGAGCCGAGGCAGCTCGGCAGGGCTAGGCTGTCTCCAGCCAAACGCATACTCAGAATTGACAACCAAAGTTGTCTGTGTTGTGGTACTGCCAGTCATTTTGTGTCTACCTGTCCCTTCAAGAGACCTAGCTCATTCGTTGGAGTGAGTACTCTGGTGGGGATTAAAGAAACATGTTCTCCCCTTACTCGCCCCCCTCTCCACACCATTCTGCTGTGGGGCAACCAGTCCACGTCTCTCCAGATCCTCATCGACTCGGGGGCCGATGTAAGTCTTATAGATGTTACCCTGGTGTCCGAGCTGGGCATCCCCACTCAACCCCTCTCCATTCCCATGAATGTTAGAGTGCTGGACGGGCGCTCTATAGGCCGGGTCACCAACCATACCACCCCCATCAACCGACGAGTGTCAGGGAACCACAGCAAGAAGATCCAATTCATGCTAGTTGAGTCTCTGCAGGTTCCCGTGGTATTGGGATTCTTTTGGCTCTTGGCCACTTCACTTCCGCAGCACCAACCGGTATCCAAGAAGGTCAAGCCAGATGCGCTGGCACGCCACTATAATCCCGCGGCTACACCCCCGGAAGCCCTTCTGCTGTTCGTCCTCTGTTGCCCCGTACCCTCCGTATATTTCCTACCTTTCCTGTGTCTAGAATTAAAACCATGTCTTACAGCCCTTTGTCTCCTGTTACCAGCGTTTTTACCTTTGCCCCACTACTCTGGATTACCGACCTCTGCCTGACCAGAGCCTGCCTGCCATCCTGTACCTTTGCCCCTGTTGTAATAAACATTGTTACTGCGACAGTCTGCATCTGGGTCTTACCTTGAAACGTGATAGAAGTAGACTTAAGGTGTTGAGACAACTGTTGCTATGGAGTCTGTCTGACCTTTTGGGTGATCAAATTAAGCTAATCAACGTCTGAAGCTGCTAATGTTACTGGTAGAGAAGAAACTTTACTTAATTTAGCCAATAAACTACAAGAAAGGCTGAAAATACTGTCTTCTATTTTTTCAAAACACTGGTCTCATCACAGGGAAGCAGGTCTGTCCCTCCAGCCCCTGGGACCGACAATCTCTCAGACTTCCAGCATGGACTCTAATTCAATTACACCAAAGGCCTCTGGATGTGTTCTATGCGGCTGGGCTGATAATCACCTGTAAACTGTCTGTGTTGTTCTACTGAGGCAGGGATGGGGGCCAGGTCTCACAGACAGACAGCTAAGCCAACAGCACCACAGAGAGAAGTTGGGGTAGAGCTAGATAAAGACTGTGGAGGAGTGAGGAAAGAGCATCTGGCAGGCTGGCTGAGATGGGAGGCTGGAGAGGGACCTGACAATACTGAGAGTCCTGACTCTGGCATGGAGAGGAGAATGAGCAGACAGGCTACACACAGGAGAGGCCATCTCAAACCTCTCAATCGCCACAACACAGCATTACCAGCAGGGGGGAAATAAACACATTGATAAGACCCATCAATCAAATAATGAAACATCATTCTAACATTTGCAATGAGAGAGGTACTCATTTAATACTAAGTCCTTTACATACAGCAGGATGTGGTTCATGTTGTATTGTTTTAGTATTTCTGATACGGTCTGAAACTCACATTTGAGATACCTGAGCTATTTCAGTCACACAAAGCTAACAAAAGCCCACCTTGGTAAGATCAGGCTAGCTATTACGTTTTAAGCCCCAAGGAGTCTAAAGAAATAAAGATTTCAATGTCACAGAGAATAAACTGACAGAAAAAATAAAACAGACCTTCCTGAGGTAATTCCTTTCTTGCAGTCCTCTCTAGAGGAAGACTATAATTGAAACTGGCTCTATTGTCCTATTATCAGAGCCAATGTTTCACTGTGACACTGTCATTTAATCTCTGGGAGATGTGATAGGGGCTTCTGTGTCCTCTCCCTTACACCGCTGGGGCTTACACTGCGACACAACCGTCAGTGGTGTGTGTGTCTTTGGAGGGGGTAGGTTGACATTTGGAGTGTCAATATCTCTATTTCCAGATCTTGAAGACAGAGCACTTCCATCCCTCTCTTGGTTTTGTGATATTAGAGAAAGAGATTGACTTTCCCTACGTCTGACACAATCATCTTGAACATGTGTAAAACATACATAGCAAATTGGACATGGAGAAGTCCACACAGTCTGTAAAGATGAGGAAATAAGTTGGGGCCAGTGTGAGATGTGGGGATGGACATATCCTGCACACAGCCAGTAGAATAAATGCACTACATTATACTACAAGGAGGCTTTGCAGGGAGGGTGCAAACTCCCCCCAAAATAATCAAATTTAGGGCTCCAGTGGTGCTTGAAAACAGTACCCTGAATGTCTGCTGTTCCCATGCTCCTCAGGGTAGAACAGTGATATACCAGCCCTATGCATATATCTCTCTCTCACACACACACACACACACACACACACACACACACACACACACACACACAC